>NW_023270855.1:8757474-8938534 GCF_011800145.1 Mirounga leonina
TTTCTTTCTTTCTTTCTTTCTTTCTTTCTTTCTTTCTTTCTTTCTTTCTTTCTTTCTTGATTTATTTGAGAGAGAGAGATAGTAAGAGAGAGAAAATGAGCAGGGGCAGGGCAGAGGGAGAAGCAGGCTCCCCGCTGATCAGGGAGCCCGACATAGGGCTCGATCCCAGGACCCCGGGATCATGACCTGAGCCGAAGGCAGATGCTTAACCACTGAGCCACCCAGGTGCCCCAAGCACTTCTGTGCCAGACACTGCTCCAAGTGTCTTACATGTATTATTTCTTAATCTTCACAGTGATCCTTTGAGGAAGGTATTATTATTCCCTCTAGTTTACAGATGGGAAAAATGATGCACAGAGAGATTAGGTAACTTGTCCAAGTCACACAGCTATGGAAATTTGGTTATGGTAATACCAAGGGTTTTAAGTAGAGCAATGTAGCAATGTGATTGTCAATGTCTCAGTTACCTTTTGCTTCATAGCAAACCACTCCAAACTCTCTAGTTTAACCAATACCATTTTATTATATTTCATGATTCTGTGAGTTGGCTGGGGCTCAGCTGGGTGGTTCCTCACTGGTCTGGCTCAGGGTCTTTCATCAGTAGCAGTGAGATGGTGGCTGGAGCTGCAATTTGGGGCTGGATGTCTGGCACTTTGGTGTTTCTCTCTCATCCTTTGTCCCTGTGACCTCTCTCCAACAGCATAGCCTGTTCTTGATGGCTTAGAAGCTGCCAGGCCTTCTTAAATGTCTGTATTCAGGATGTCACTTCCCCTGTGTCATACTGGTCAAAGTGGTCACAGGCACCGCCCAGAATCACAAGGAGGGGACAAGAGGTCTATCTCTAGTGGGAGGACCAGCCTGTGTGTATAGGGAGGGGTGGAATTGTTTGAGGCCATCTTTGGATACTAGATATCACAGCCACATTTTTATTCCAGAAGGAATGTTCTGGCAGCATTGTGGAAGTGTATTGAAGAGGGCAAGACTAAAGACTTGAAGATGAAGTATGAAGTCATTATAATAGCTTTGATAATTTTGGTTGACTTGGTTACTTCTCTCTTTTTTTCTGTCCTGTGGAAAGACCAGAGTAATTGTGTTTTAAATAATAATAACATAATAATGATACTAGCCTACATTTATTGAGTACCTACTATGTGCCAAGTACTGTGATAAATACTTTTCTAGATTATTTAATCCCCACAATGATCTCATAAGGTATATACATTCCTACTTTACCTTCCAGAAAACTGAGACCAAGTATATTAGTTTTCCAGTGCTGCTATAACAAAGTACCCCAGACTGGTAGCTTAAACAATCTATTTCCTCACAATTCTGGGGGCTGGAAGTCTGAGATAAGGTGTTGGCAGGGTTGGTTTCTTTGGAGGACTCCCTCTTTGGCTTGCAGATGACCATCTTCTCCCTTTGTTCTCACAAGATCTTTCTTCTGTGTCTATGTCCTAATCTCCTGTTCTTATAAGAACATCAGTCATATTGGGTTAGGGCCCATCCATATAACCTCATTTTACCTTAATTACTTCTTGAAAGACCTGTCTCCAAATACAGTCACATTCTGAGGTACTGAGGATTAGGACTGCAACATACAAATTTTGAGAGGACATAATTCAGCCCATACAATCAAGAAATTAGCATATATTCATGTAGTTAATAGGTAGGAAGCCAGAATTTGACCTGAGTCTGACTTTAGGCTCCTTTATTAACTACTCCTTATACTATTACCCACAATTGTGTTCAGTTCTTGTCCCAAGCAGAAAAATAGCAAGGTGGAGGAAGACACCAAACCTGCTTAGCTTTGCATTTAGGATCTAGCTATTTATAACTTGAGGCGCAGAGATTGAATTCCAGTTACTTGTTCTGTGTCCTTCACCTATAGCTCTATCATAGTGATCTTTTTAGAAGGACATTGAAAGGTGGCAGGGGTGGCATATCCTGATAGAATCATAAATGAGAATGATAATAATGATCGCTAATACTTTATGAATGTGTTCAGTGCACCAGGCAGAATGCCAAGTGCTTTACACACATTTTTTAATTCTCACAATAATCCTATTAGATAGGTACTATTATGTTTTCTATTTTACATATGGTGAAATTGAGGAGAGTGTGAGTTAACCTGTCTAAATTTACCCTACTAATAAGAAGTGGCAGGTCAAGCTGAGCACTCAGCAAGTCTGAATCCAGAACCTGTATTCTTAGCCATTATGTTTTCTTATTGACTCTGGGAACCTGGTGAAGAATGAATATATACCATTTCCACAACAAGAATCTAAGTTAGAGAAGGATAATTAGGCCATCATTTTCCTAAAAGTTTTCAGTTGCCACCATCAAGATACTTATTGCTACATATCAAAATAAAATACGGATACCACTGCTTCTTGATTTATTAATTTTATTTTTTATTATTTTTTTTTAAAAAAGATTTTATTCATTTGAGACACAGATACTGAAAGAGAGAGAGAGCATGAGCAGGGGGAGAGGCAGAGGGAGAGGGAGAAGCAGGCTCCTACTGAGCAGGGAGCCTGATGCGGGGCTCGATCCTAGGACCCTGGGATCATGACCTGAGCCGAAGGCAGACGCTCAACAACTGAGCCACCCAGGTGCCCCATTGATTTATTAATTGTAGAAATCACCATTTGACTTGCTGTTATCTGAGATAAAAATGTCTGTTACTTGCCCCTACCCTTTCCTGCAAACTCCTATAATCAAAGAATAATTTTTTTTTTAAGATTTTTATTTATTTATTCATGAGAGACAGAGAGAGAGAGAGAGAGGCAGAGGGAGAAGCAGGCTCCCAAGGAGCAGAGAGCCCAATGCGGGACTCGATCCCAGGACTCTGGGATCATGACCTGAGCCGAAGGCAGACGCTCAACCATCTGAGCCACCCAGGCGCCCAATCAAAGAATAATTTTTGTTAAAACAATATTTATTGGTTATTATGTTTATACAATTGTTATCACCTGCAAAGCCAAAAAGTGTACTGTGATCATATTTCCTTCTTTGTATAACTTCTTGTTTTTCCTGGAGTTGATAATGTTTTTTTGTTTTATTTGCATTATTTTCTATTAACCTGTTCTGTTCTTTGCTGTGAAAGCATTCAGGCCTATAAGAAGTTTTTCATACTTAAATGGATACACTTTCTGGGGCTTTCTGGAGCCCTCCTGCTCTAATATAGACAAGTTTTTCGTTAGGCCTTTCATCTAGTTGTTATTCTGGGAATTCTCTTTGCTTCTCTTTTATGTTGGAACCTCTGTTTCCTGGGTCCCATGTCTTATTTTAGTTCCTTGTTCTGGTTTCTGTTGCCTTCTAAGACAGGTACATGGACATATGTTTTGTGAGTCCTTGCTAATCTGAAAATGTCTTTTTTTCTACCCCTACTCTGGATTTGCAGCTTGGCTATGTAGAACTTAAGTTACAAATCATTTTCTCTTGAAGGCATGTTCCACTCTCATCTTAGCTTTCAGGATCTTTTTTGAGGGGTCCAATACCATTTAAAATCCTGTTCCTTTGTATGTGACTTATGTACTTGGACACTTCTAGTTCTTCTATATATATCCCTGGTATGCTAAAACTTGGCTTTGGTCTTTTTTCATTCATTGTGCTTTTTTTTTTTTTTTTTAAGATTTCTTAGAGGTTGGGGGGGAGAGAGGGAGAGAGAGAGAGTATGATTAGGGGGAGGGGCAGAGAGAGAATCAGACTGCCCGCTGAGCAGGGAGCTTGACACGGGGCTCCATCCCTGGACCCTGAGATCATGACCTGAGCCAAACGCAGTCATTAAACTAACTGAGCTCCCCAGGTGCTCCTCATTGTGCTTTCAATTGGATACTCATGTCCTTCAGTTCCAGGAATTTTTCTTAAATTATTTCTTCTGTAATCTTCTGCTCCTCTGTTTTCTTATTTGGGTATCGAATTCAGTTGAGTCCCTGAGTCTTTTATCTTTATATTATCCCTATTATTTTCCATCATTTTGCCTTTTTATTACTTCCAACCTACTCCTCTTTTTTTTTTTAATTTTTATTTTTTAAAGATTTTTATTTATTTATTTGACAGAGACACAGTGAGAGAGGGAACACAAGCAGGGGGAGTGGGAGAGGGAGAAGCAGGCCTCCCGCCAAGCAGGGAGCCCGATGCGGGACTCGATCCCAGGACCGTGGGATCATGACCTGAGCTGAAGGCAGTTGCTCAACCAACTGAGCCACCCAGGCACCCCAACCTACTCCTCTTTAATATTGATCATCATTTTTATTTCCAAGGACTCTTTTTGTTTTTCATAGTGTCCTGTTTTTTAAAAAAATTGATGGATGCAATATCTTCACTTAACTCTCTGGGTGTATTATAGTTTTTATATGAAGCTTTCTTCTGTTCCTGGCATCATCAATTTCTTCCTGGTTCAATTTTTTTTCCCCTTGGTCTGTCTTGATCTCTGTCTTTCATGATGGAGGCTTTCCTCAAACATTAGTGATCCTTAGTTATCATCTCATATTTTAGGGTAAGGCACAAAACTAGCCCTATGTACATAGGCAGAGCTTATCAAGTGGAGACCTTCACTGTTGGGTTTTTGGTGGGGATCTTTCTGTTTTGTTAGGGGAAACCCAGATGTCACTACCTATGATTTTCTTCCCCTGAGACAATTCACTTTTTTATGAGAAGAATTCTTCATCTTCTGCCTAGGAGTAACATGCATTGCCTGCATTTTGGGAGCAGAGTCAAGGAGCAGGCCTGGGGGTCCCATTGCACAGGATGCACTGTTAGCAAGTCTCCCCATTGTCAGACCTTAACCTGCTGGCTACTCTGCCAGTTGTACAAGAAGCTGGGGCCTCCCCAGTTCAGATTTCCCAGGGATTAAGCTTCCCTTTTCCTGCCTGGGTGAGGGGTAACTGCTTGGCTATTGGGGCAGAGGATGTTTTCAACCTTGATCCTCCCCCTGGCCCATCCCTCTGTCTCAATCTGAATTGTTCAGAGCTTTTGTGGGGCAAATCAGTTTGCTTCTCATCTGTAAGCCCCCTTGCTCTACTAAGATGGTTACCACCCCTCCATCTGCTTTCCATCTTTTAAAAATGAAGAGAACAAATGCTAGTAAGCACACGCAAAGCTGTTCCACGTCACTAATCATTAGGGAAATGGAAATAAAAACCACCATGATATACCACTTCACACCAAGTAGGATGGCTACTTATCAAAAAAACAAAAACAAGTTTTGGGTGGCTGTGGAGAGATTGAAACACTTCCACACTGCTGGATGTAAAATGGTTCAGCTGCTGTAGAAAACAGTCCAACGGTTCCTCGAATCACCATTTGGTTCAACAGTTCCACTTCTGGGTATATACGCAAAAGTTTTGGAAGCAGGGACTCAAATAAATATTTGTGAATCAATATTCATGACAACATTATTCACGATAGCCAAAAGGTGGAAACAACCAAAATGTCTATTGATGAAAAACAATGTGGTATATCTATACAATAGAGTATTATTCAGCCTCAAAAAGGAATGAAATTCTGTCAATTATACCTCAATAAAGCTGAAAACAAAATATAATCTGATTTAGTATGGGGGGAAAGGGAATGAAATTCTGTTACATGCTACAACATGGATGAACCTTAAAGACATTATGTTAAGTGCAGTAACTCAGGCACAACAGGACAAATATTGTCTGATTCCACTTATGTATCTAGAGTAGTCAAATTCATAGAGACAGAAAATAGGATAGCAGTTACCATGGATGAGGGGAGGAGGGAATAGGGATTTGTTTAATTGGTGCCAACTTTTAGTCTGAGAAGATGAAAACGTTCTGGAAATGGATGGTGGGGATGGTTACATAACAGCGTGAATGCACTTAATGTCATCAAACTATACACTTTAATATGGTTAAAGTGGTCAGTTTTATGTTATGTATATTTTACAACACAATTAAAAAAAGAGCTAAAAAAAATGGAAATCACTTGCCTACTTTGTTTCATTTCTTATTTTCTTTGTCTGTGTGAACTGTTAAAAAGAAAACAACAGGCCCAAAATGGAGTCACTTATGGTAAGATCCCAAGTCAGCAAACCAAGACTTAATACCTAACCTAACTGCAGTTTCAGTCCCTCCAGGAATGTAACTTTTAACCAGTCAACATGGAATTTCCTGATCAGCATTAGAAAATTTACTGATAGGTCCCTTCCATTCCCCTTAGGAGGGTGACCTTGCCTAAAACAATGCATTCTTTGCTAATAGTTTCCTTTCTTCCTCTCCATCTATGCCTCTGTGCCTTTTAAAAAACCTTTCCTTTTCTGTAGCTCAGTAGAGCTTCTTTCTGTTTGCTAGGTAGGATGCTGCCTGATTCACGAATCATTCAAGAAGGCCAGTTTGATCTTTTAAATTACTCAGTTGAATTTTTGTTGTTTAACAGGACATATTCCTTTTAATTTCTTTATTGTCATTTAGTGGGGTCTCAGGAAAAAGAGGCAATAAGTATGTGTGGTCAATCCACCATATATAACTAATTTCCCTCAAATATTTTTCTCAGTGCTTGCTACACTGTGCTAGAGAATATAAATATGATTGGTTTCCAGGTCAAAAAAGAAAAAAGCAGCAGACAATACTCCTTCTAAACTTGTATGCTATCAAATACAGTTTTGGCTCCGAGTAGCTAAAGCAGAAAGAAAATGGATTTGCTGCAATATTTAATATATTTGCTGTCATTTTGGACTATCGCCCTAAGTTGCCGTAGCAACAAACCAGAGCAGGAACTTCATTAGAGGAGAAGCTCCTTGGATTTTAACCATGTTATTCAATCAGGCATGAGTGATGAGGTAGACCATCACATGGCACCCATAAGATCTTTTATTTTGATAAGCTGTATAATTAGCTAAATCTAATAAGTCTTTGGACCAAGTAAAACAACCACCTAAAACCTTGCTTTTTGCATCTTTTACAGAGTCATTAGTAGTTAAAAGATCCCCTTGGAATTTCCTTGGTGGAACTATCCAAAGCATTGCTAGCAATAATATTTGAGCATCCCATTCATCAGCAAATGGCAGGAAGGGACACCAAAAGATTGATGGGTAACAGCTTACTGTTATTGGCATTTTGGAAGAAGATGCCTGACATAAGCAAGGCCATAAAAATAAAGAAATTATACCAGTCAAGTTTTAGGTCTTTGTCACAGGTAGATGGGGGGCTACTTTTTGGAGGGAAGAAGGGCACCTTCCCATGCGCGTGCGCATACATACACCCAAAAATGCTTCAATAGCAATTTCAATGCAACATGCAGCAAGTTCATACTGCTAAGGGACTTCAGGATAAAATGTGATCAGAATCAGGCAGGGGTGGGGTGATGGTAGTCACCACCAGAGATGGCTTCTGGGAGGACGAGAGTTTTAAGTAGAGTTTTGGAAAAAGAAAGTCACTCTTGAGGAAGGCAGAGGTATTTCTGATTCATTAAGATCTTACCATCACTCCAAATACTCAGTTTGTCTGTTTGTGGTTCAGTCAGATTGATTTCAAACATTTCCCCCTTACCAGCCTTCCAGGAGGCATCAGGCAGAGCAATCCATTGGAATCATATTCTGATGCACTCGCTCACGCAAGTAGTTATTTTCAAGACTCTTTACCAACGCTGGAAATCAATTGTTCTGTTGACTTGTTATGTATCCCCCAAAGAGTAACTTTTGAGCTGAATCCTCCTATTTACAATACTGGTCTATTTTACTGCAAATATTCTTTCTTGGTGTTGCTCTCCCCTGGATACAACTGTGGTATAGTCAAACATCTAAATGAAATATATAGTTTTCTTTTTCTGGTTTTTGTTTTTGTTTTTGTGGGAAGGAGGGTAGTTGCTAACTTTAAAGCCCTGAGCAAGGTACTGTATGGTTTACAAGAAGGGCCAGATGCAGCCCCTTCATGCTCTTAAGGCACAACAATAGGAGAAATGACAGAAGACAATCAGTGATTAATTACTAAATGAGTGATAGGTATCAGGTGGTCCTAACCTGAGCTGCTCAGCCCCACAAATGTAATGAGGGAGAGTAGAGAGGGGTGTCTGTGAGCTATTTTCAGTACTTCAAAAAGATTAACCAAAAAAGCTCGTATTTATCAGAGATTAGATGCACAGCTCTAATTAAGCTAAAACATCAGGTTTCCTTGCTCTGGGCTAGAATTATATCAACTCAGTATAGAAACACCAGTTACCCCATGCTGACTGGACGCTCTGACTGGCAGTTCACTTGTCTTTGATTAATAAAACATGAGAAAATAAATTATTACTTGATAAGTGTGTTCTGTTTGATAGGCAAAAAGTATTTCAAAGCATGGGACTTGTGAAGGGAGGATGATGTTTGTTTTGGGTGAAAAGACTGAGAATCGGTGAGATGGGCAAGAAGTGACTAGAAGTTTAATGTGGATAGAGAGGGCAGAAAAGGAGGGTCAGTTGAACAGGGCTGTAATAGATGTGGCGGATTCATCTGTGCAGTGGTTCCCAGAGTGTGGTCTGCACCCACAGCATTAGCACCACCTGGAAACCTCTTGGGCTTCACTTGCTGACTCAGAAACGGGGGATGAGGCCCAGCCATCTGGTCTGACATGCTCTTTGGGTGATTCTGATGTACGCTGCAGTTTGAGAACCTCAGATCTATAGCATCCTTTCCCAAACTTGAAGGATCAGTGGAATAGGAGATGATCCTAAGAGACACTTGTTCAGACTGAAAATAAATTGCAAGAAACAAAACAAAAGCAAACTAAAAAACTAAAATGAATCACTAACGAGAAAGTTATTTCCTTTTCTAATTGCTCATCCCTTTTGCTAACATCACAGAAAAAGACTCAGTTTGATCCTGGTAAGTTTTTAATTTTTTTTTTTTTTAAGTAAGCTCTATACCCAACATGGGGCTTGAACTCACAACCTTGAGATCAAGAGTGGCATGCTCTGTGGACTGAGCCAGTCAGGTACCCCCCTCCGCTAGGCGGTCTTTAAAAAGAAACATTCAAATCTCTCTCTCTTTTTTTAAAAGATTTTATTTATTTATTTGACAGAGATATAGCAAGAGAGGGAACACAAACAGGGGGAGTGGGAGAGGGAGAAGCTGGCTTCCCGTGGAGCAGGGAGCCCGAGACGGGGCTCGATCCCAGGATGCTGGGATCATGACCTGAGCCGAAGGCAGACGCTTAACGACTGAGCCACCCAGGCGCCCCTCAAGTCTCTTTTTAAAATAAAGAGAACAGGTTTCATTCAGGTTCAGAGCCTTGGCAGGTATTGGAATATGAGTGTGATAACTTGGTTCTCCTTCTTACGCATTTGTTTTTTACAGTTACCTCTAATTTGGGCGAGTGATTCTAGTTTTCCTTTTGATAAGGGATATAAGACATTCTTTTAAAAATTTATTTATTAGGGGCACCTGGGTGGCTCAGTTGGTTGAGCGTCCAACTCAGGTCATGGTTTCCAGGTCGTGGGATGGAGCCCCGCATCAGGCTCTGTGCTCAGCGTGGAGTCTACTTGAGGATTCTCTCCCTCTCCCTCTCTCTCTGCCCCTCCCCCTGCTTGTTTGCGTGTTCTCTTTCTCTCTCTAAATAGATAAAATCTTAAAATAAAATGAAATAATTTATTTATAATTGAAGTATAGTTGTCATGCAATAGTATATTAGGTTCAGGTGTACAACATAGTGACTTGACATTTAATACATTATGAAAAGTTCACTATGATAAGTGTAGTTACCACCTGTCAACATACAAAGTTATTACAATATTATTGACTATATTCCTTATGCTATACTTTGTATCCCCATGACTTATTTTATAACTGGAAGTTTGTACCTCTTAATCTCCTTCACCTATTTTGCCCATCCCCCCATCCACCTCCCCTTTGGCAACCACCAGTTTGTTCTCTGTGTTTATGAGTGTGTTTGTTTTGTCTTGTCCATTTGTTTGTCTGTTTGTTTGCTTTAGATTCCACATCTAAGTGAAATATGGTATTTATCTTTGTCTGACTCATTTTACTTAGCATAATACTCTTAGGTCTACCCATGTTGTTGCAAATGGCAAGATTTTATTCTTTTTTTGACTAACATTCCATTGTCTATACATACCACATCTTTATCCATTCATCTATTGATGAATACTTAGTCTGCTTCCATATCGTGGCTATTGTAAATAATGTTGCAATGAACATAGGTAGGGGCGCATGTATCTTTTCAAACTAGTATTTTTGTTTTCTCTGGGTACATACCCAGAAGTGGAATTACTGGATTATATGGTATTTCTATTTTTAGTTTTTTGAGGAACTTCCATACTGCATCAATTTACATTCCCACCTACAGTGCAGGAGGGTTTCTTTTTCTCCACATTCTTACCAACACTTGTTATTTTTTGTCTTTTTGATACTAGTCATTCTAACAGGTGTGAGGTGATATCTCTAAAATACTCTTCATGAAAACTTTTTTATATAAAGCTGTGATTTGGTTTAATGAAAAAAGATAAATAACAGTACTAGAGGTATGTGGAAGTGGCAGACATAATAGGAATTATATGTATTACTGAAACCTGTGAAATATTCAGGACAACAATGTGTGTGTGTGTGTGTGTGTTTGGTATTGATACTTGGATAGATGGGTTTGTATTTGTCCTTGCTCATCAGTGTTTTTGGAGAATAGGCCACAAATAAATACACACACACACAGACACACAGACACACACACTCACACACTCACACCATTGAAGCAAGTACAAGGAAAAAAGTATCCAAATAACAAAGGATATTTCAGGTTTCAACCTATGACCATTTGTGGAAGCAATACAAAATCCTGGACAGCAAAGGGACCCCCTCAGTAACTTTGGAATTAGTTGTGCCAGGATTTTGTGATACTTCATCTTCTTAAGTATGGGGTTGCTGAGATATAATGAGAGCCAGAACATAGGCTTTGTAATCTCTTGAGGAAAATGAAAAAACAGTTCTTGAATAGGTGACAATTAACAGCATGTTTCCACCCATACCAGGTTCATGGAGATGCCTTTCCATCACTTCATTTTGAGTCAGGAAATGCCAAAATTAATTGATTTATGTACAAATATAGATGTGTTCCAGCCTGCTATGGGCAGGGTTATTCAGGGGGAAATTATGCTGCATTCCTTTTCCACATAAGATTTTAATTACAGGTAGAATCTGATCAAAAACAATATAAAGGGCATCCTCTAAGACATTGCTTCTCTAAGTTTTTTGACTTTAACACATAAAAACACATTTAAAAAAAAATTTTTTTTTTTTTAAGATTTTATTTATTCATTTGAGACACAGAGATACAGAGAGAGAGAGAAAGCATGAGCAGGGAGAGAGGCAGAGGGAGAGGGAGAAGCAGGCTCCTCGCTGAGCCAGGAGCCCGATGCGGGGCTCGATCCCAGGACCCTGGGATCATGACCTGAGCCGAAGGCAGACGCTTAACCATCTGAGCCACCCGGGAGCCCCCATAAAAACACATTTTATAGCTTGGGCCAGCGTGTGTACAAGCACACATGCACACATATCCACATGCACACTTTGTAACACCTAAACAAAAGTTTAAGGAAATAATACTTGTAGCAAAGGACACACTGTGAGTGACTTTTTTTCTTTTTCTTTTTTTAAAATTTATCTTATTTTTAAGTAATCTCTACACCCAGTGTGGGGCTTGGACTTACAACCCTGAGATCAAGAGTCACTCTACCGACTGAGCCAGCCAGGAGCTCCTGTGAATTTTTATTCTCTTCTATGTCATTACAAAGTGATTTCCCAGTCTACCAGTGATTTCTTCCCCAGCTTCCCTCCCTGGAGGTACTGATTCAGTAGGTTTGTGATGGGACTTGGAAATCTGCAAGTTTTGATATATAAACCAGATGGTTCTGATGCAGGTGGAACTTGGACACTATGAGAAACACTACTTTAAAGGGATGCTATAGGGGCGCCTGGGTGGCTCAGTCGTTAAGCGTCTGCCTTCGGCTCAGGTCATGATCCCTGGGTCCTGGGATCGAGCCCCACATCGGGCTCTCTGCTCAGCGGGGAGCCTGCTTCTCCCTCTCCCACTCCCCCTGCTTGTGTTCCCTCTCTCGCTGTGTTTCTCTCTGTCAAATAAATAAATAAAATCTTAAAAAAAAAAAAAATAAATAAAGGGATGCTATAGAATCCTAAGATAGTATACGAAGAACCTTATGAATCTTGGGTCCAAATTTAGAAGCACCTCCATTACCTGCTGGATAAAGTTCAAATGTAGATTGACATTCAAGGCCCTTCATTGGCTAGTCCCTACTGAGCTTTTCAGATTTATCCCCAGCTGCAATCTCGTTGCCTTTCCTCACTCCTTTTCCACATAAACAAGCAGCATTAAACCATTCATCATTTATATACCACATGCTTTTATGTGAACTTTCATTTCTTACAGTCTGGGGGAGTAAGTACCTTGACTGATTCTCCTGCTGGAAAAAACTAAATGTGCTGGATAACATATAAAAGCCATTTTAAAAAATGTGTTCATGAGCCAGCAAGTTATTAAGGAATCCTCAAAGGCCAAAAACTAAGAAAGGTAAACAGAGTCCCAAATCTGGCTTTTGCCTCATAGATGCTTGCTGAATGAGGTGATTTTTGAGCTTTCATTTTTCATGGAAGAAAGGAGATGAAGCCTAGAATGTGCCCAAAGTGAGGGTCTAATAGGACCCCTCCCATAAAGTCAGGACCTCAGATGGCCATAGCTCAGTGTGAAGGTGATTTAGTGCAAGAATAATTTAGAAATAGGGCGCCTGGGTGGCTCAGTTGGTTAAGCGACTGCCTTTGGCTCAGGTCATGATCCTGGAGTCCCGGGATCGAGTCCCGCATCAGGCTCCCTGCTCAGCAGGGAGTCTGCTTCTCCCTCTGATCCTCCCCCTCTCATGCTCTCTCTCTCTCTCTCTCTCATTCTCGCTCTCAAATAAATAAATAAAATCTTTAAAGAAAAAAAAAGAATAATTTAGAAATAAACCTGTCACCGGAGGGAAAAACAATTGCTTGTCTTAAACAATGAGGCCAGGTGGAGGGTTAAAAAAAATCTTCCCTGAGAATTTGTAACCACAAGTCAACACTTTTGAGGATCTATAACATGAGTTCACACTGCCAAAGTGGTGCTACATTGGTAGTTCTCTTGAAGTGTCTAGCAGAACCAAATGCATACCCCCTCAGAGGAACTCGCCTTCCCCATGCCTCAAAGAATTCTTAATGATAAATTTCTAAGAAATTTCAGCTCCTACTCAAAAATGATAAAATATGTTAAGGAATCCCAAGGAAACATGAGTACCAAGCCAGCAGAAACAACAGACAGCAGAATCAGACCCATGAACAATGTGGAGAGTGGAATCATCAGACACAGAATATAAAAGAAGTATTTTGATATGTTTATGGAAATAAAATTATGAATAAAGAATCAAACTATAAACTGACAGAGTATATTTGAAAAACATTTTTAGAAATGTAAAATTACGGATTCAACAGTTAATTAGATACACCAAGGAAAGAATCAGTAACCAAGGGGAGAGCTCTGAAAAATATATTCAGGACACAACACAGAGAAGAGACAAAGGGATGGAAAATAGGAAAGAGATGTTAAGAAATCTGGAAGGTAGAGTGAAGCAATTTAATACACAAATAATGTTCCATAAGAAAAGAGAAAGAATGATACAGAGATAATATTTAAACAGATAGTAGCTGAGGACTTCAGTATTGGCGAAAGACACCTGTCCACATATTCAGGAAGCCCAGTGAATCTCAAGTGAGATAAAAAGAAATCCAGAGTACACTTGTCTTGAGCACCGAGCAATGTATAGACCTGTTGAATCATTATATTGTAACCTGAAGCTAATATAACACTGTATGTTAATTATACTCCAATAAAAAACATAGTGGAAAAAAAAGCTAAGAAGAAATCCATACCTGCACACATCATAAATGAAACTGCAGAACACCAAAGAAGAGAAGATCTTAAAGCAATCTCAGAGGCAAGATAGATTGTCTTTAAAGAATGGCAATTATCCTGACAGTTGTCCTCTCAGCAGCAATAATAGAAACCACCAAAATATTTTAAGTGTTCTGAGAAAGTAACTGTGAACCTAGGATTATATATGCAGCAAATATATATATATATATATATTTTTTTTAAAGATTTTATTTATTTATTTGACAGAGAGATACATAGCGAGAGAAGGAACACAAGCAGGGGGAGTGGGAGAGGGAGAAGCAGGCTTCCCGCTGAGCAGGGAGCCCAATGCACGGCTCAATCCCAGGACCCTGGGATCATGACCTGAGCTGAAGGCAGACGCTTAACGACTGAGCCACCCAGGTGCCCCAGCAAAAATATTTTTTAACGGAGGAGGAAATAAAGATATTTGCAGATAAAATCTGAGAATTCATCACCAGCAGACTCTCACTAAAGGAAACTCTAAAGAATATACTTTAGGCAGGGGGAAGGTCTGAGATGCAAAAAGGAATGAAGAGCAAAGAAAGTGCTAAATACATGGACAAATCAAAAAACATCAATTCTAGAAGATAACAACAATGTCTTGTAAGGTTAATAAAACCAAAATGTATCGTAACAGTGGTTCAAAATTTGGGAGAGGAGATGACTAACGTTGGAGAGTTACAATCCCTATTTTTGGGAGGAGAGGAAGGTTAAGATACTGATCAGTTTTGGATTTTGACAAGCATCCATGTTAACATTTCTAAGGTAGTCACTAAAAGAAAAGTGGAATGGTCGCTACCTCTTCCCTATACAGTCTGTGCTGCTAATTCTAGTGGATTCCTGTGACTTGGCTCTGTACTTCTGGACTGTGGCATACAGGTGGAGCAGTGGGAATGGTCTGCCATGTGGGTAGGAGTATTTTTATCACTGGCATTATTTGGAATTGCCAGTACATAGTAACAAAGCATAGTAACTTTTAGTAGGTTTTATTATTGTGTTTAAATTCTTCACTTCCCCAACCCCATGCCACTATTCCTAGATTTTCAATGATAACTTTTCCCTCTCCAAGCAGTGATTTTTCAGTTTGCAGATGTTTGGCTCTTTGCATCTTCTTCTTCTTCCTTACCCACCCCCCCGCCCCCCCGCCCCTCCAGTAAGCTCTGTGCCCAATGTGGAGCCTGAACTCATGACCCCAAGATCAAGAGTCGCATGCTCTCAAGAGACTGAGCCAGTCAGGGGCTCCTGTTCATTTTTCTTTAGATCATTTCCTCGATCAACTACAACCTTAGGGTGGTGGTTCTAAAAGTATGGTACCCTAGGATTCCCCAAGACCTGGTCAGGGGGTCCTCAAGGTCAAAATTATTTATTAATCTAAAAGTATCAGATGAATACTAAGACCATTATTTGTCATTTCATTGTGTTGGGGTTTGTACTAATGGTGTAACAGCAATGTTAGCTCAACTTGCTTGCACCTTAGCAGAAATAAGGCAGTGGCACCAGACTTCATCAGGGCTACTTATGTTGCATACCAACGGAGGATGATTATCTCAGGAAATGCACTTGTGCTGAGTTGTGAGCCGAACTAGATGCTTCCTCCCCTCCCCCCAAAACCACCATCTTTACTTGAAAGAATGGGTGACAGAAGACTGGGGGAAGATCTGTGCTTCAGAGGAAAACTGCGTGGTGTATAGCACATGCTTAGCCCAGTGTGATTCTGTGGAGCTCTTTTACAACTAAGTTGTAGATAACTGATAGCAATGCAAAATAATTCTTGTCTGGAGATGCAAATGAATCCCACCTGGTGAGGGACACCCTTCCCCCCTCTTTGAAAAAGCCAGTTTTGTGCTGTTTGCACATTCATTTCAACATCCTTTTATTCATTATAAATTTTTCTTCTGGGACTTCTTTGAACTGGTTAAAACATCTGCTTGGTTCTGTCATTATGAGTTAAATAAAATCTTTAATAATGTATGCATTTTATTTCTGTATGAGAGTTGTGCTTTTTACCTTTTTTTTTTTTTTTAATTATCTTTTAATGAATACTATAGTTACTCCAGCTAGGGTATGTGGTAGAAAATTTCTCAAAAATAATTGAAATGAGCCTGTGAAGGAAAACACTGATAGATTTGTTACAGAAGATCAAATTCAAGCTTTCAAGTGAAAATTAGAATATGTGTTACTATGAACTTGACAGCTTCCCAATAAAGACTTATCTCATGAGGTTAGTAGTGATGTTAATGAATGTGATCTTACATAGTGAAATGTGACAACCTTTGGAAGAGCTATGTAACTCAGCCAGTATTTTCCAAATGACCAATGCACGATGTTAGAAAATCATGCATAAGTTTAAAAAAAATCCATTCAAAGTGCATGATAGGCCAATAGATTGTAATGTTACAGAGTATGAAAATTTTATCCATGTGGTTTCAGATTCTACCTGCAACTAATTCTTAAGAAACTACTACTTGCTGAGTTTTGAGGTAGTATCAAAGGAGAAAATTCACAATTATCTGAACTGCTATTTAAGTATCCCTCCCTTTTCCAACTATATATATTATCCGTATGAGACTGTATTTTCTTCATATATTTCAGTTCAAATGGTGTATCACAATAGATTGAATGCAGAGGCAGATCTGAGAACCTAGCTGTCCTCTATCAAGCCAGACATTAAAGAGATTTGCATAAATCTCATTAAGTGTTTTTTTGTTTTGGAAAATAGTTATATTTCATAAAAATATGTAATTAATGGTAATGTTTAATGAGTTGATTGTTGTTATTTAAAAATAAACTAATAAATAGTTTAAAAAACCCATATAGGGGCGCCTGTATGGCTCAGTCAGTTAAGGATCTGCCTTCACCTCAGGTCATGATCCAGAGTCCTGGGATTGAGCCCTGTGTCAGGCTCCCTGCTCAGCGGGGAGGCTGCTTCTCTCTCTCTCTCTCTGCCTGCCGCTCCCCCTGCTTGTTCTCTCTGTCAAATAAATAAAATCTTTTAAAAGAAATAAAATAAAAAATAAAACACCCATATAAATGAAAGTTCTTTGGGAATCCTCAATAACTTTTAAGTATGGAAAAGGATCCTGAGACCAAAATGTTTGAGAAACACTGCCTTAAAGAAGATTGTTAAATCTGGGGTGCCTGGCTGGCTCATTCGGTTAAACGGCCGACTCCTGATTTTGGCTTAGGTCATGATCTCAGGGTGCTGTGATTGAGCCCCACATCAGGTTCCATGCTCAGCATGGAGTCTGCTTATCCCTCTCCCTCTGCTCCTTCCCCTGCTCTCTCTCTTTCAAATAGATAAATAAATAAAATCTTAAAAAAAAGAAGATTGTTAAATGTTAACTGGTTAAATGGTCAGTTTGTGTCAAAAGCAGGTGGGGTATGGAAAGAAATAGGATATGGATTGAGGTGAAGTTGGATCTCCTCTTGCATTGTGCGCAAGTCTTCTGGGGAATAATTGGTTTAGTTCTGGCTTTGCATTAATAACAGTATCAATTAGGGCGCCTGGGTGGCTCAGTTGGTTAAGGGACTGCCTTCGGCTCAGGTCATGATCCTGGAGTCCCTGGATCGAGTCCTGCATCGGGCTCCCTGCTTGGCAGGGAGCCTGCTTCTGCCTCTGACCCTCCCCCCTCTCATGTGCTCTCTCTCATTCTCTCTGTCTCAAATAAATAAATAAAATCTTAAAAAAAAAAAAAATAACAGTATCAATTATTTTGGGGGTACCTATTATATGTTGAATATATGGATTACTTCATTTATTCTTATAACAACCTTAAAAGGTAGGTCCTTTTATTATTATTATCATAATTATTATTCTTAAGCAAACTCAGGTTCATTGAGGGTAACTGACTTGCCCAGAGTCTAATAGCCAGGATGCAAATCCCATTCAGTCTGGCCCTATGTGCCAGTGACCTTAACCAGAAGTCCATGTCACCTCCTGATTCTGAGTGACTATAGCCAAGTCTCCTAAGTTTCCTGGGTCTCGTTTTTCCCATCTGTAAAATAAATGAGGTTGGACAGAGCTTTACCAACCATGGGTCAGGTCCTCAACCCTGTGTAGGACATACAGCGCATCTCTTGTTTTCCAAGAGTCTCCCAGTCTGGGTGATCCATAACATCTGGTCAAACTGTTTGTCTGATTCTGTAATTTTCACAGCCCATATTCTTAGTGCTGTCACTGTCAGTCATGGGGTTTGAGTGGCTTTGTGGTTGGAAGTGAAGAAGCCCAAGCAGAGGATGAAGAGGCTGCCAGCTCATTAGTGTGGAGAAGCAAGATATTAATCCAGTAGTTAATTCATCTTGCCACTGAATCCTAGAGGCCTGAAACCAGAAACCTGAGCATGAAGCTTCTACTGCCGGAGGATTTTATCCTTCCTCCCTCATCCCCCTCCCCCACAATTCAGAAATTGCTTTCAGCCAACATTACCTCTGCTTTCTGAGCACAAGCCAGGCTATTGTGCTGGAAATAATCTGTGTTAGTCTTACTGGAGTGGCTTGTGTTGTCATAGTTACTGTTTGGGTTCTGTGCACCTAAAATTTCAAGTATTTATCAGGCAAAAAGAGTTTGCTGATTTTTTGTCTTTTTCTCTTTGGAAAATCAGATTGGAGAGAAAGATTTTATATCCTATTAAATGTCTGTTCTGGGTGGGTACTATCACACCCAGCACTGCAGAGTAATGGTTAACTCTCAGTCGTGAAAAGTGGGTCTGGCCAGGGCCTTTGAAAAATGGAGTTATCAGCATCCTGCTGAGGGCCCACAGTCACTGCCCGCTGATGGATGGAAAGGCAGATTGTCATTGCTGATTGTACAGCTCAGGAAATTGCATGAGACAGTTGGTTATTTATGACAGAGCAACACGGAGCTCCTTAGTAGGTTTCACAGTTGCCGCCACTCTAAATGGTCACTCACTACCCAGTGCTGCGGCTGGGTCAGAAGTTTGCATGGAGATGGGAGGAGGGGTGGGCATGAACCAGTGTGGGCAGACAGCAAGCTTGGCCCCTATGCACACGTGAGCAAATAGCAGTGCAACACAAGACTGTGCTTTTGCAGCCATGGTGTCTGTTTGCCTGTCTGGTTTGTAGACTCTGTGTCAGCCCACAGTTGAGCCCAGAAATAGTCCCCTTTGCCTGGTCGCCATGAGCCAGACTGGTCTTTATGTGGCTGTCTCCTAGGAGCCCAAAGCTATGCCACATGGCTGGAAGCTGTGTTTACAAGCTTTTCATCCATCTTCCTTAACTTGTGGTTGCTATGGTTTTCTTTGCCTGCTGGGCCTGGCCCTTTTAGGGGGACAAGCTGTCCACTCAACCAGAAGCCAGAGCCACAGCTTCACTAGCATTGGCCTCTTGGCTGCAGTCCCGGCCATATCTTGTTACCTGCCCATTCTGAGCCCTACACCCTGCTTCTTGTGGGCTGACCTTGACTTTTGCCCCAGCACCAGTCCAGTGTGTGGGATCCAACGCCTTACCGCCCATCCTAGGACCTTCTGCGTTTGCCTCAGTCAGGGTGCTTCTTTTGCTTCTCCTCTGACTGATACTAGCTCAGAATTTACTTTGCAGAGCCCTGCCCTCCTCTATAATCACCACAGTCACCTATTTATTTGCAGGGCTCATTTAAACCTGGAGACAACTCCATCATGAGGCCATCGCATCCTCTGTCATGGACATTTGTTGCTGCTGGCCTAGTATCCATTGCCCGCTTTCCAGGTAATAGCATTTTGTCTTTTGGAGAATCAGCCCCCCACCCCATTCTCAGCTCATAGGTTTCTGATGGGGCTCATCCCACCCCTCTTATTCCAGGGCCTGACCAATCAGAATATTATTATCTCCCAGCTTCAACGATTGGTTTGGGGATAGACACATGATCCAAGCCAGATCAATGAAAATTAATTCTGGAACTGTGGCAATAAAGTTTTCTGCTCTGTGGTTGTTTAGGGGGCTGCATCTAATCCTGATGTGTTGGTGGGGGATGGCTACTATTTAAGGAGAATGTTACAATGCATATGAGGACAGAGTGAAGAGTTCAAGAGAGAGCCTGTGACTTGGCAACATTGTTTGCATGCAAACTATAGCTCAAATACTTGAGTCAGAATCAATTCCTTTCCATGCCAATGTTTGTGGAGTTGAATTTTCTGTCACTCACAACTGAGAGTCTGATACATTCCCATTCGTGAGGATACTGAGGCTCAGAAAAGTGAAATAACCTACCCAGGATACCCAACTACTGTGATTTGACCTCATTTCTTTTGGATTCAAAGACTGTCTCTTTCACTATCCCATGCTGACTTCAAATAGTAATCTTATGTTTGTGACACATTTCATAATATGTAGAGTACTTTCACATGGCTTATACTGCATCTAATTTACTGCTGTCTCACCCTGTGCTTCCCACACAGGGCTGTTATTATTATTGTTATAAAAACATTGTATTAACATTCCCATTTTTCAGAGGAGGGCTTTGAGGATTGGTTGCCTGTGCACCTAGCTAATGAGTGGCAAGGTGGAGCTGCTTATTTTAAGTCTGGTTTAATATTCATTCTATGTCCCTTCATTATTTCCTGAATATGCCCCAAAAAGTAATTGCCCCAGCTGGGGGCCTCTTGCTGTTTACTTTTTCCCAAGGAGCCTTGACCATTCTATATCTTGGAAGTAGTTGCCTTTGGAGGAGACCTGACATGATGGAAAGGACAAGGGGTCTGGGGGTCAAACAGACCAAGTTTAGATCTAGTATCCACTACTTACTAGCACTGTAACCATGGGTGAGTTCCTTTATCTGAACTCTAATTTTCTTTTCTGTAAAACCTATGAGGCCAGGAGAATAATACTTACCTTGCAAGATTTTTGTGAGGATTAAATAAAGTCAGTGCATGTGACCAGTAATCATAATAATATCAACAGTGAACATGAATTGAGCATTTTCTATATTATTTACTATTATTATCTCTATATTGCATATGAGAAAACCTAGGCACAGAGAGGTCAAGTGACTTGCCCAAGGTCACATATCTTGTGAGTGGCAAAGCAGTATTCAACCCAGTCTTGCGGTTAAGAGCCCTTAATCACAGCACTCGGGACAGTAAGTGTTTAAATAACAGGAGACTCTTTTTCATCCCACTCCCATTTCTCTGGAAAGCTCAGCATCCAGTGTTTAGGATGGAAGTGAAGCAGTGAAACTAGGGTAGAAGAAGGCCATGTCCAGGTAGCACAGATGAGAGTTGGGCTGGAAGCAGTACTGGGGAGCTAAAGATGGTCAAAGCACTTACATGGACCAGAGACCAGAAGACAGATGGAGCCTGGAGGCCAATGAAGGGGGGCCCAGCAAGACAGATGGGCTCAGGCATTAGAGACCCACAGGACCAGAGAAAGCAGGACCAGTGATACCTTGGTGACCCAGAGAGCTCTGTATCTCAGACCCAGAGCTTTGCTGTGGTCTCTGTCAGGCTAGGAGCCCACTAAGGAGTGATTGACCAGGGCCCAGCAGGAGAAGGGGTTAGGATTAGAAGAAACTGTGGCTTCTGGCAGGTGTCTTGACATTGACTAACACTTGACGGTGATAATCTTGATTCATTCATTCAATATATCTTTGTAACTCAATGGAGAAAAGTCTTATTTTCCTAGCAGTAGATTCCTACCTCTCTTGGTACCTCCCCTGCCCTCCTCCCTTTCAGGAAACCCATGTAGGTGGGGTGAACACTTTGATCAGCTGTTTGGGGTGGGGGTGAAGATGAGCTCCTAAGCATTAAGCTTGAAGAAGATAGATGGTTCTGCTCCATTAACCAACCACCAGGCTCTTATTTATCTGAGTAGGTTGGCACTGTAAGGCTGAGAACTGAACAGCTTTGGGACAATAGAGCATATATTTTTAGAGGCTGAGTTAAAGAAAGAAGAAGAGAGGAAGGAAAATGAAGTAGTGGCAGGGGAGAAGACTTTGAGGAAAAAACAATAAGAGAAATATTTAAAGGAATTTCTATGAAGTCTTGCCATATGGTGTGCAATATAAACTTGCCTTCTTTCCTCCCCAAGAATTCTTCAGTAAAGTAGACATTTCTTATTGATATGTTGTGGTGTTTAATCTCTTTTAAGAATGCATTGATATGCTGAGTCCCAGTTCAAGGTGGCCATGTGGTGAGCAAAAATTGCTTACCAGTGTCTTGCTGCACCTGGGTCACATATTTTTGGAGCACCTACTATGTATCAGAAACAATGTCAGGCACTGAGGTTACAAAGACAACTAGACGTGGTCTTGGCTCTTAAGGAAGTACAGCCTTTTCGTAGAATATGTATGGAAGCAGATTATAGTGGAAGACCTTTAATCCACAATGCCAAACATCATAATTGCTCAGAGTTGTTAAAAAAGATATTCAAAGTAATCACTCTGCTTAAAGCAGACATATAGACCAATGGAATAAAGAGCCCAGAAATAAATCCTCACATATATGGTCAAATGATTTTCAACCAGGTTACCAATACCATGCACTGGGGGAAAGGACAGTCCTTTCAACAGATGCTTTTGGGAAAACTTGATATTGACATGCAAAAAAATGAAGTTGAACTCTTACCTTACACCATACACAGAAATTACTTCAAAATGGATCAAAGATCTAAATGTAAAAGCTAAAACCATAAAACTTTTAGAAGAATACATAGGGAAAAAAACTTCATGACATTGGATTTGGCAATGATTTCTTGGCTATAATATCAAAAGCATAGGCAACAAAAGAATAAATAGATAAATTGGACTACATCAAAATTAAAAATTTCTGTTCCTCAAAGAAAACAATTAACAGTGACTAGGCAATGAAAAGAAAGGGAGAACATATTTGCAAATCATATATCTGATAAAGGGCAAATTCTAGGACATAAAGAACTCCTACAACTCAACAACAACAAGAAACAAGCAACCCAATTAGAAAATGGGCAAAGGACTTGAGTAGATATTTCTCTAAGGAAGAAAAACAAAGGGCCAATGAGCACATGAAAAGATGCTTACCATCACAGCTCACTAGAGAATGATCAAAACCATGATGAGGTGCTACTTCACACCTATTGGGATGGCTACTGTCCAAAAAGGAAATAACAAATGTGGGTGAGAATGTGGAAAAATTGGAACCTTCATACACTGTTAGTAGGAATGTAAAATGGTACAACCACTGTGGAAAACAGTATGGCAGTTCCTCAAAAAAGACAGGAGTGCCTGGCTGGCTCAGTTGGTAGGGCATGGGACTCTTGATCTCAGGGTCATTGAGTTCAAGCCCCACATTGGGTATAGAGATTACTTTAAAAAAAAAGTAAAAACAGAAGCACCATTTAATCTAGCAATTCAGCTTGTGGTTATATACACACAAGAATTGAAAGTAGGGACTTGAACAAATATTTATGCACTAATATTCATAGCAGCATTATTCACAATAGCCACAAAAGGTGGAAGCAACCCAAGTGTCCATTAGTGGATGAATGAATAAACAAAATGTGCTATATACATACAATGGAATATTATTTAAGCTTAAAAAAGAGTGAAATTCTGACACATGATACTACATGGATGAACCTTGACTACATGCTAAGTGAAATGTCACTAGTCACAAAAGGTCAAATACTGTATGATTCCACTTATTGAGAGACCTAGAGTAGTCAAAATCAGAGACAAAATAGAATACAGGTTACCAGAAGCTGGGAAGTTTAATGGGTACAGGGTTTCAGTTTGGGATGTTGAAAATATTCCTGAGGGGCGCCTGGGTGGTTCAGTCGTTAAGCGTCTGCCTTCGGCTCAGGTCATGATCCCAGAGTCCTGGGATCGAGCCCTGCATCGGGCTCCCTGTTTGACGGGAAGCCTGCTTCTCCCTCTCCCACTCCCCCTCCCGCTGCTTGTGTTCCTTCTCTCGCTTTGTCTCTCTTTGTTAAATAAATAAATAAAATCTTAAAAAAAAAAAAATTCCTGAGATAGATGTAGTGATGGTTGCACAACAATGTGAATATACTTACTGTCAGTGAATTGTACATTTATAAGTGGTTAAGATGGTAAATCTTATGTGTATCTTACCACAGTTAAAAAATTTTTTTAATTAAAAAAATGATCACTAAAAATCATACAACTGTAAAGACTGACAACATGGTGTTGTCAGAGATGGTGTGATCCAGTGGACTGTGAATGACCAGTGGGTGGATAAGGTGATGGCTGCCCACCTCTGGTAGACAGTGGCCATGATATTGCAATGGACTCATGGCAACAGAAATGGTGACAGTTTTCAGACATTTATCTGTTTTGGCAGGTAGCAATGACTTTAGTTTGACAATGATCAACAAATTTTGGCATGAAGATATTCAAACTCCAGAACTATTGTAATTTCAGAATGGAGCAGTTCTCAGACCTTTCATGTAAATGATTTTCTGTTGTGAGAACAGTTTGAGAAATGACAAAAAATATATAGATGTAGTACCTATTTGTTCACTCATTCTTTTTTTTTTTTTTTAAGATTTTATTTATTTATATGACAGAGAGAGACAAAGCGAGAGAGGGAACACAAGCAGGGGGAGTGGGAGAGGGAGAAGCAGGCTTCCCGCGGAGCAGGGAGCCTGATGCAGGGCTCGATCCCAGGAGCCTGGGATCATGACCTGAGCCGAAGGCAGACGCTTAATGACTGAGCCACCCAGACGCCCCTTGTTCACTCATTCTTGAGACATTCCTATGGATGTCATATGTTCCAGGAGACAGGACAGAGGAGTGAGTAAGTCCTATTTCTTTTCTCCATCCTCTGCCATTCTGTGCTTTCTCTTTAAGTTGTCATGCTTTGGCTGTATGGTTCATTTTGCCTTGTTATCAAGGCTGATGTAGTGCAAATCCAACCCTACAAAATGGTACCAATGAGGAAACCAACTGTCCTCTAAGTTTTTCAGAGATTATGTGCAGGTTTATGGGACTGCTGTCAGCAACAACACCTATGGGGAGTGAAGGCAGCAGGACTGTTCCCATGGGAAGCTCTGAAGCTAGGAGCATCCTTCAGGATTGAGTGAGGCAAGGGGGTGGGGCCACCTACCTCATAGTTGGTGCAGGTTCCTGGGGAAGGGATGAGTAGCTCTCTTTGGCTGTGGTCAAGGCCCTCAGGGAGTTGGAGCTGGGAGTCTTCAACAGCCAACACTCCTGGGCAGGTGGGGATTGAGTACTTCAATCCTGCAGGAAAGCTGGGAATCTCGGTGGTACAGCACACTCATTGACGCTGCACCAATCCCTTGCTTTTGTCCTCAGGAATTATTGGTACAAGAAGTTGGCCATTTCCTGGAAAGGGAGCACAAAATACTAGCATCATGAACAAAACAGGATTGAATTTTTGTTCATTAAAAAAAAAAATCTCTTGCTCAAACAAAATTATAACACCAAAAATAGAAATAAAATTTTATTAGACTTGCACCTTCCTTCTGAATTGCTTGTTTTTACTTGCTGTGCTGTTATCTGGTCAATATTCTTATACACATACCAATTTTATATAGTTATGATTATAAGCATTATATATGTGTGTGTATTTATAATATTTATATTATATGTATACAAACAATACAATTTTTCCTGATTGCAGTGGTTATTTTTTAATGAGTTAAATTTCATACAGAGAAATGTAAAGATCTTAAATATGCAATTAGATTAGTTTTGGTAAATGTATACATCTGGGTAACTACCATCCCAGTCAAGGTAAACATTTTCATCATTCTAAAAAGTTCCCCAGTGATCCCTCCCAGTCAAACTTCACCCCCATAGGCGACTCCTGTTCTGATTTCTTTTTTTTCTCTTTTTCCTTTGTTCCAGTTTTATTGAGATATAATTGCCACACAGTACTGTACAAGTTTAAGGTATACAGCATCATTACTTATATATATTGTGAAATGATTACCATAATACATTTAGTTAGCATTCATCATGTCATATAGGCACAAAAAGGAAAAAAAGAAAAATTTTTTCCTTGCAATGTGTCATGATTTACTCTCTTAACAACTTTCAAATATACCATATAGCAGTGTTAGCAACGGCCATGATGTTGTGCATTACACCCCAGTACTTGTTTATCTTTAGCTGGATGTTTGTACCTTTTGGCGACCTTCATCTTTTCTCACCCTCCCCCATGCTCCCCCATCCCCTATCTCTGGTAACCATAAATCTGATCTCTTTTTCTGTGAGTT
Source organism: Mirounga leonina (assembly GCF_011800145.1). Lineage (NCBI taxonomy): Eukaryota > Metazoa > Chordata > Mammalia > Carnivora > Phocidae > Mirounga > Mirounga leonina. The sequence goes on from NW_023270855.1 coordinate 8,783,577, forward strand.
TGTTGCTGTTTTAGAATTCCACATGTAAGCGAGAACATATGGTATTTGTCTTTCTGTCAGACTTATCTCACTTGGCATAATGCCCTCAGGGCCATCCATGTCATCACAGATAGGGTTTCCTTCTTTTTTATGGCTGAATAGTATTCTATTGTATATAAATACCACAACTTTTTAATCCATTCATCTGTTGATGGACACTTGGGTTGTTTCCATATCTTGGATACTGTAGATAATGCTGCAATGAACATAGTGTGTGTGTGTGGGGGGCAGATATCTCTTCAACATAGTGTTTTTTTTCCTTTGGATATATTCCCAGAAGTGGGATTGTTGGATCATATGGTAGTTCCATTTTTAATTTTTTGAGGAACTTCCCCACTCTTTTCCACAGTGGCTGCACCAATTTATATTCCCATCAAAAGTACACGGAGGTTCCCTTTTCTCTATATCCTGGCCAACATTTGTTATCTCTTGTCTTTTTGTTGATAGCCATTTTTTTTTTTTAAAGATTTTATTTATTTAATTGACAGAGAGAGAGAGAGAGAGACAGTGAGAGAGGGAACACAAGCAGGGGGAGTGGGAGAGGGAGAAGCAGGCTTCCTGCTGAGCAGGGAGCCCAATGCAGGGCTCGATCCCAGGAGCCTGGGATCATGACCTGAGCTGAAGGCAGTCGCTTAACCAACTGAGCCACCCAGGCGCCCGTTAGCCATTCTAATAGGCATGAAGTGATGTCTCATTATGGTTTTGATTTGCACTTCCCTGATGATTAGTGATGTTGAGCACCTTTTCATATTCCTGTTGGCCATTTGTCTCTTCAGTAAAAATGACTCTTCATGTCCTTTGTCCATTTTTAATTGGATTATTATTATTTTTTGCTATTGAGTTGTATGAGTTCTTTATATATTTTGGATATTAGCCCCTCGTCATTGGGTGATTTGCAAATTTTTTTGCATTCCATAGGTTGCCTCTCATTTTGTTGATGGTTTGCTTTGCTGTGCAGAAGCTTTTTAGTTTGATATAGTCCCACGTGTTTATTTTTTATTTAGTTGCTTGTGCTTTAGGTATCATATCCAAAAAATTATTGCCAAGACTCTGATTTCTGTCACCATGGATTAGTTTTGTCTGTTTTTGAATTTTACCTGGAAGGAAGCATAAAAGATGAACTCTTCTGACCCGTATATATTTATTTATTATTTTATTTTTTTATACTCATTTTTTTTTTGTTGAAGTATAGTTGACACACCATGTTACGTTAGTATCAGGTGCACAACTAGTGATTCAACAAGTTTATACATTATTCTATGCCCACCACAAGTATAGTTACCATCTGTTACCACAGAACACTATTACAGTACCATTGACTATATTCTCTATGCTATACTTTTTATTTCCATGACTTACTCATTCCGTAACTAGAAGCCTGTACCTCCTGCTCCCCTTCACCCCCTTAACCCTTCCCCTCACTCTGGCAGCCCTCAGTTTGTTCTCTGTACTTATGGGTCTGTTTCTGCTTTTTGTTTGTTCATTCATTTGTTTTGTTTTGTTTTTAGATTCCACATATAAGTTAAATCACAAGGATATTTGTCTTTCTCTGACTTATTTCACTTAGCATGATACCCTCTAGGTCCATCCATGTTGTCACAAATGGCAAAATCTCATTCTTTTTTATGGCTGAGTAATATTCTATTGTATATATATATGTCACATATTCTTTATCTATTCATTTATGGGTGGACACTTGTGTTGCTCCTGTATCTTGGCTATTGTAAATAATGCTGCAATAAACATAGGGGTGCATATGTCTTTTCAAATTAGTGTCTTCATTTTTTTTGGGTAAATACTCAGTAATGGAATTACTGAATCATATAGTATTTCTATTTTTTTTTAAAGATTTTATTTATTTGACAGAGAGAGACACAGTGAGAGAGGGAACACAAGCAGGGGGAGTGGGAGAGGGAGAAACAGGCTTCCCCGTGGAGCAGGGAGCCCGATGCGGGACTCGATCCCAGGACCCTGGGATCATGACCTGAGCCGAAGGCAGATGCTTAATGACTGAGCCACCCAGGCGCCCCAGTATTTCTATTTTTAAAAAAGATTTATTTATTTATTTTAGAGGGAGAGAGAGAGAGCAGGGGGCAGGGCAGAGGGAGAGCAAGATGAGCAGACTCCCTGCTGAGTGGGAAGCCCAACTCGGGGCTTGATCCCAGGACCCTGAGATCATGACCTGAGCTAAAATCAAGAGTTGGATGCTTAACTGATTGAGCCACTCATGCTCTCCTGGTATTTCTATTTTTAATTTTTGGAGGAACCTCAGTAGTGTTTTCCACAGTGATTGCACCAATTTACATTCCCACCAACAGCACGTTCCTTTTTCTCCATGTCCTCTACAACACTTACTTTTTTATTTCTTGTCTTTTTGATTTTAGCCATTCTAACAGGTGTAAGGTGATATTTCATTTGGTTTTGATTTGTATTTCTCTGATGATTAGTGATGTTGAGCATCTTTTTGTGCATCTGTTGGCCATCTGTATGTCTTCTTTGAAAAAAAAATCTATTAAGTTCATCTGCCAAAAATTTTAATTGGATTATTTGAGTTTTTTTTAATGTTGAGTTGTAGAAGTTCCTTATATATTTTGGATATTAACCCCTTATCAGATACATCATTTCCAAATATCTTCTCCCACTCAGTAGGTTGCCTTTTCATTTTGGTTTCCTTCACTGTGCAAAAGTTTCTTATTTTGGTGTAGTCCTAATTGTTTATTTTTGCTTTTATTTCTCTTGCCTTAGGAGACATATCTTGAAAAATGTTGCATAGGCTGATGCCTATGTTCTCTTTTTGAGTTCTGTGATTTCAGGTCTCACATTTAGGTCTTTAATCCATTTTTGTGTATGGTGTTAGAAAGTGGTCCTGTTTCATTCTTTTGCATGTAGCCGTCCAGTTTTCCCAGCACTGTTTATTGAGGAGACTGTCTTTTCCTTATTGTGTATTCTTGCCTCCTTTGTCATAGAGTAATTGACCATGTAATCATGGATTTATTTCTAGGCTCTCTGTTATGCTTCATTTATCTGTATGTCTGTTTTTGTACCAGTACCATTCTGTTTTGATTACTACAGCTTTGTAGTATATCTTGAAATCTGGAATTGTGATACTGGCAGCTTTGTTCTTCTTTCTCAAGATTGCTTTGGCTATTCAGAATCTTTTGTGGTTTCATATAAAATTTAGTATTATCTGTTCTGGTTATGTGAAAAATTCTGTTGGTGTTTTGATAGGGACTGTGTTAAATCTGTAGATTGCTTTGGGTAGTATGGACATTTTAAAATACTAATTCTTCTAATCCATGAGGATGGACTATCTTTCCATTTGTTTGTGTTGTCTTCAATTTCTTTCATCATTGTTTTATCGTTTTTAGAGTACATAAAGTACATAAGCCAGAGTACCCTGGCTTGCAGACAGCTACCTTCTTGTTTTGTCCTCACATGATGGAGAGAGAAGGAGAGCAAGCTTTTTTTTTTTCTTAAGATTTTATTTATTTATTTAATTTATTTGAGAGATATAATGACAGAGATAGTGAGAGAGATCACAAGCAGGGAGGAGAGGGAGAAGCAGGCTCCTGCTGAGCAGGGAGCCCGATATGGGGCTCAATTGCAGGACCCTGGCATCACGACCTGAGCCGAAGGCAGACGCTTAACTGACTGAGCCACCAAGGCGCCCCAAGAGAACAAGCTTTATTTTCAGAGTACATTGTTCTACAGTTTTCAGAGTACATACCTCCTTAGTTAAGTTTATTCCTAGGTATTTTTCTTTTTGGTATAATTGTAAATGGAATTGTTTTCTTAATTTTACTTTCTCCTACTTCATTGTTAGTGTATAGAAATGCAACTGATTTCTTTTTTTTTAAAATTTTATTATGTTATGTCAGTCACCATACAATACATCATTAGTTTTTGATGTGGTGATCCACGATCCATTGTTTTCGTATAACACCCAGTGCTCCATGCAGTACGTGCCCTCCTTAATACCCATAACCAGGCTAACCAATCCCCCCTCCCCCCTCCCCTCTAAAACCCTGTTTGTTTCTCAGAGTCCATAGTCTCTCATGGTTCATCTCTCCCTCCAATTCCCCCCCACCCCTTTTTTCCCTTCCTTCTCCTAGTGTCCTCCATGCTATTCCTTATGTTCCACAAATAAGTGAAACCATATGATAATTGACTTTCTCTGCTTGACTTATTTCACTTAGCATAATCTCCTCCAGTCCCATCCATGTGATGTAAAAGTTGGGTATTCATCCTTTCTGATGGCTGAGTAATATTCCATTGTATATATGGACCACATCTTCTTTATCCATTCATCTGTTGAAGGGCATCTCAGCTCTTTCCACAGTTTGGCTATTGCGGACATGAAATGCAACTGATTTCTGTGTATAATTTTGTATCCTGCAACATTACTGGATTCATTTATTACTTCTAATAGTTTTTCGATGGAGTGTTTAGAGCTTTATATGTATAGTATTATGTCTTTTGCAAGTAACTACAGTTTAACTTCTTCCTTACCAATACGGATGCCTTTTATTTCTTTTTCTTGTCTAATTGCTGTGGCTAGGATTTCCAGTACAATGTTGAATAAAAGTGGTAAGCATAGACATCTTTGTTTTCTTCCTGATCTTAGAAGAAAAGCTCTCAGGTTTTTCCCCATTGAATAGGATGTTAGGTGTGGTTTTTTTAATATATGGCTTTTATTATGTTGAGGCGCCTGGGTGGCTCAGTCAGTTAAGCGTCTGCCTTCTAAACCCACTTTGTTGAGAGTTTTAATCATGAATCGATGTTGTACTTTGTCAAATGCTTTTTCTGCATCTATTGAGATGATCATGATTTTTATCCTTCATTTTGTTAATATGATGATACACATACATTTAAAAGAGCAACTTTTCCCCTTTATTTTATACTACTTACGTATTTTTCTTTTTTTTTTTTTTAAGATTTTATTTATTTATTTGAGAGGGAGAGAGAGAGCAAGAGCACAAGAGCAGGGGGAGGGAGAAGCAGATTCCCACTGAGGAGGGAGCCCAACACAGGGCTCGATCCCAGGATCGTGGGATCATGACCTGAGCTGAAGGCAGATGCCTAACTGACTGAGCCACCCAGGCACCCCTGTAGTTTTCTGATTATAAATACATCCTTTTATTATCCATATTCAAGAATATGGAATAATATTATGCAGCATTAAAAGTAATTGTCCCTAGATCCACTTCCTATAGATAACCATTGAATCTTGACATATTTTTACAGCAGTGGTTCTCAAAAAGTCTGATCTCTAGACTAACAACATCAGAGAACTTGTTAGAAATGCAGAATTTTGTGGTGCCTGGGTGGCTCAGTTGGTTGTGTCCAACTCTTGATTTCAGCTCAGGTCATGATCTCAGGGTTGGGAGATTGAGCCCTGCGTTGGGCTCCATGCTCAGTGCAGAGTCTGCTCGGGATTCTCTCTTTCCTCTTCCTCTTCCCCTCCCCCTACTCCTTCTCTCCCTCTCTAAAATAAATAAATTTTAAAAATCTTAAAAAAAAAAAAAAAGAAATGCAAAATTTCCAGTCTCATCCCAGACCATAGGGCCACCAGTGTGTTTAAAGAAGTTTTCTAGGGTCTCTCTGATATGTGCATATTTGAGAACCATTTCCTTAGGTGCTTTTTTTTCTTTTTTTCTTTCCTTTTCTCTTTCTTTCCTTTTCTCTTCCTTTCGTAGGTGAAATTATACTATACTCACATTTTTAAATTCTACCTTTTTGTGTAACAATTTATTAGGAGCATTATCATGTCATGATGGATAAGGAGTTAACTTATCCAGATTAATTAAAATTGGTGTGGTCTGTAATGAGGCTAAATATAGCTTGTTTTTGCTCTTGCCTTCTCTTGGGGTAACTATTTCCCAACAAGACTACATTTGTGGATGGCTTCCTTTCCTTGCTCTCACCATCATATAGTGTGATGATGCTGGTAGAAATGTGTTTGAATGGATTGACTCCAGTTGTATGTGGGAAGATTTACAAACAGACCTTATCTCATGCAGGACTGGTGAGTAACAGTTTTATCGGGGCAGTTGACACAGAGGGCTGATACTTGTGGTTCCCAAAAAAGAACCAGTCTTAGGAAATCTAGGGGGGCAAACACAGACATGCCAATGGCAGGGGAAACATCTTGAAAGAAAGGTAACTACATAGCTGGGTTCTTTTTTTTTTTTCCTAAAGATTTTATTTATTTGTCAGAGAGAGAGAGCACGAGAGCAGAGGCAGGGGGAGCGGCAGGCAGAGGGAGAAGCAGGCTCCCTGCCGAGCAAGGAGCCCGATATGGCACTCGATCCCAGGACCCTGGAATCATGACCTAAGCTGAAGGCAGACACCCAACCGACCGAGCCACCCAGGCATCCCTGGGAAACACTGGGTTCTTGATTCTGATTGAACAATAACCCTCCCCCTTATCTCATGACACAGCACCTCTAAGGTGCACTGCTTCTGTTGAAGACTCCAGCCTGGAAGGCCTGACTTTGGTGTGCCTTGGAAAATGCCTATTGACTCTTACTGTCGTGAGATGATATTTGTTAGGTGAAAAAGGAAGGCAAGGGACCTTATTCAAAATTGTCCCCAGAATATAGACCTCTACATAAAAGCTTTCTAATCCTCTTATAAGAAATAACTTAAAAAAAAAAGAGAAAGAAAAAGAAAGAAAAGAAAAGAAAAGAAAGAAAGAAGGAAAGAATCTTTCAGGAGATGGCCTGTGAGGACTCAGACTGGGGAAGTGACTTGCAATCACTTGCACAGGGGCAGTGTTAGATAGTTTCCGAGCAATAGCACCTATATCGGCACTCCTGGGAAAAGGTGAGGAAAAAAACATAAAAAGCGGTGCAATGGAATACAAAAATCAGTGGGCTCTGAGATCAGGTTGACTTGATTTAGAATCAGAGCAGAGGCACTTGTGGTTTGTGTGACTATATCAGTTATGTATTGCTAAGTAACACTTATCCCCCCAAATGTGTCATAAGGACACACACATTTATTATCCTACAGTTTCTGTGTAACAAGAATTCAGGCTGGGGAGCCTGGGTGGCTCCGTTGGTGAAGCGTCTGCCTTTGGCTCAGGTCATGATCCCAGGGTTCTGGGATTGGGCCCCGCGTTGGGCTCCCTGCTCAGCCGGAAGCCTGCTTCTCCCTCTCCCTCTGCCTGCCACTCCCCCTGCTTATGCTCTCTCTCTCTGTCAAATAAAGAAATAAAATCTTAAGAAAAAAGAATTCAGGCTTGGAATCTCAGGGTCCTCTGCTTCAGGCTGCAATTGAGACTCACAAAGCTGCAGTTGAGGTGTCAGCTGGTCCTGAGGTCTCATATGAAGACTCAACTGGGGAAGGTCTTATATTAATCAGTTCTGGCTGCCATGACAAAGTACACAGACTAGGTGTCTTAAACAACTGACATTTATGTCTTCCCAGTTCTGGAGGCTAGAAGTCCAAGATCAGTATGGCGGGGTCTGGTGAGGTCTCTCTCCCTGGCTTGCAGACAGCTACCTTCTTGTTTTGTCCTCACATGATGGAAAGAGAAAGAGAAAGAGAGCAAGCTTTCTAGTCTCTTATAAGGCCCCACCCTCATGAGCTCATGTAAACCTAATTACCTCCCAAAGGCCCCGTCTCCAAATACTAGCACTTTGGTAGGTAGGGCTTCAACATACAAATTTGGGGGGAGCACAATTCAGTCCACAGTGGATCTGCTTCCAGGCTGACTCATGTGGTTGTTGGCAAGATTCAGTTCCTCACAGGTTGTTGGACTGAGGGCCTTAGTTCCTTGTTGTCTGTTGGTCAGAGGTCACCCTCAGTTCCTTCCACGTGGGCCTCTCCAACAAGGCAGATGACTTAACTTCTCTGAATTCTCCCCCTTTATACCCTGTAAAATTGGGATAGTTATAGCTGTCCTAGAGTTGTTGTGGGATTCATTGAGGTAATGTGGAAAATGGCTTTGCACAGAGGCTGTCGTTGTTGGGGCTTCCTGAGTGGTAACTATCATTATTATTATAATTTTCAGAGCATCCCATGCTCTGGAGTCTGGCTATTGTCCGGACAGCATATGGGTCTATGCTGCTTGTTCTCTGCTATAACACAGAGGCTTCTCCAGGGAAAGGACAATTTCTAAACTGCAGAGAAAATAGATCTCTTTTCCTGAAGCATCTCAGACCACATGCCTGGAAGTTCTAAGACATGCGTTATGGAGTATACAGTAGTCATACTTTCTGTTTTCCCTCTGTACGAGCCTCTCAGGGCAGGCCTAAGAGTTTCCTTTCATGCTCCTGGAAATCAGACCCCTTAGAACATCCTCTGGCCTTGCATGACATGGATTCTCAGGGAAGTTCAACTTGAGCCACCTTGGCAAAGTGTAGTTTGTCCTGTCTCATAACCCAGTGTCTGTTCTCTGTCATAGCATCTGCATTTGCTTCTTTCCCATCTAATCCTGGGCACAATTCACAAGGTGAAACATGCTTTCCAGAGGCCTTGGCAGCCATATCTTTCTCAGTCATCATTTGGGGTGATTACAGGGGGAAGTGTAACTTCGTCTTACTGCCACTAGGATAATGTAGATGTCCTAATCCTCACTGTGTAGAAATAAGACCAGACTGAATGTCTGTTCTGAATTATCTTTCTGCCTAAATGGAGCCCGGGAGGGACCCTAACTTGCAAAAAATATATTATTCAGCCCAATGCTGATTTCATTTCCTAAAAGAGATTGGGTCCAAATATGACTTTAATTGAATTCAGCCTCTTGACCTGATACTGACTTGGTTCTCCCTCCTAGTGCCTTCCAACATTAGACAAGGGAGGAGGAGGAGGAGAAATAGACAAGTAAAGCAATTCACATGGCTTTATGGGCCGAGTCACTTCCACATTCCATAAAGCTCCAATGACTGTATAGGAAACAGCTGCAGTATTTACTGGGGACTGGTAAGGCCTCATTACCATCCCACCTCCTCACAGGGGGTGTTTGGCTCCAAATGGAGTGCAGTGGAGGGAGTAATTGATTCTGCTGCCCTGGCACCTGGTGTTGCTGCCAAATGCCTGAGGTCACTGCAGCAAACAAACCCCACTCCACCCAGTGGAGGGAGGCTTCAGGGCCTCTCGTGTGAGGTGGAGAGCAGAGCCAAGAGCAGGTCAAAAGAGATTTTGTTGTTTATCTGTTCATATCTTTGTTCATTCACCCAAGAATTATTTATTGAGCACCTACTAAATGTCAGGTACTGTTGAAGGCATAGGAACGTAGTGACAGACGTGGTCCCTGCCTTCTTAGAGTTTACACTGTAGAGGTGCTCAGTCCAATACAATAGCCACTAAATTTAAATTTGAACTCATTAAAATGAACTCAAATTAAAACTTTAATTCTGCAGCCACATTTCAAGTGCTCCATAGGCTAGTATGCTCTTGTATTGGACGTTACAGGTACGGAACGTTTCTACCATTGCAGAAAGTTCTATCAGACACACTAGTCTAATGTGGGTAGGGTGGGAAGGGTCTGGAGACTGTCATTCAGTGAACAAACATATACATAAATAAGATAATTTCAGATGTGGTGGTACTATGAAGAAAATGAAACAGAGGGATGGGCTAGAGTTGCCCTTTAATAGGTCTGGGTGGGCTTCTCTGAGAAGGTGACACATGGCCACAGCCCTGGAAGGAGCTGAGTGAACAGCATTCCAGAAGTATAAGAAAGCCACTGTAGCTTGGAGTAGGGAACCAGAGAGAGAGAGCAGTATGAAATGGGGCCAGGAGCAAGTAGAGGCCCTATCACATGGGATCATGGGGAAGAGTATGCATTTAATTCTAAGTGGTAGGAAGCCACTGCAGGATTTTTACCAGCAAGCTGTCATGATCTGATTTACATGTTAAAAGCTTGTTCTGGCTCCTACATTGATCATGGACTGTCAGGAAGCAAGAATGGAGGCAGAGGGCCGGGGAGGAGGCTATTAAAGCTGTAAGTAAGAGAAGCTGGGCCCTTGGTATCAGGGACAAAAGGGTAGCAGCTAATCCCAGAGGGGTAGCTCTGTGGGAGACAATCTCTTATCTGAAAATATGGGGACAATAATAGTACCCAGTTTGTGCTGTCACTGATACAAGGACGCAATGAGGCAAGGTTTGTAAAGTACCCCATCCTCCCAGGACAGCAGCACATGGTGTTACCTTGTCTGGCTCACCTTTGTGTCTCTCCTAAAAGATGGTAACAGCCTCTCCTCTGGCCCTCTAGTCCTTTGTCTTGCTTCTTCTAGACTGGTTTCCACACTGCCACCGGAGTCACCTTTTCTGAAATTACAAATCTGATGAGGTCAGTCCCCTTCAGGGGTTCCTGATTGAATCCCACCCAAACTCCAGACTTGTTACTGTTGCTTAGGAGGCTCTTCACACTCTGGCCCACATCTCTCTCCAGCATCATCTCCCTCATGCCCCACCTTCAGCTCAGGCTCCAGCTACACTGATTATCGCCCCTCAGCTCATGCTGCTCCCCCTGCCCAGGGCACTTTCCCTTCCTGTCTTGGACTTACTATCTCCAGCTCTCTGTCTTTCTAGGCCCAGCTTAGAAATTTCTGCCTCTGAGAATCTGTCTCTTGGCTCTCTAAGCCCAGGTCAAATGCCTTTAGTATCAGGTCCCATGGAACCCTGTACTTCTCCATCACCTTGAATTATAATTGCTTGTTTACCTGTCTCTTCTGTTAAACTAAGATATCCATGACAGTTGGGACTGTGTCTGTCTGGTTCATGATTGTGTCTAGTTCTTTGAATGCTTAGCTCATGAGAAGTGCTTAAGATGTATTTATTGAATGAGTAGGTAAATGTAGTAAAAATCTTCTTTCATATCCTTTGGTGTTGCTACTTTCTTTCCCTATACCCTCTTTTCCCCATCATTATTATTATTATTTTGAGTTAACCATTCTCCGGGCTTCCTAACCTAAGTATCTTAGCTTAGGGTGCCATAACAAGTACAACAAACTGGGTGGCTTTAAAAATAGACATGTTTTCACACTTCTGGAGACTGGAAGTCCCAAGATCAGGGTATCCTCATGGTTGGGTTCTGGTGAGAGGCCTCTTCCTGGCTTGCAGATGGCTCCCTTCTCACTGTATCCTCACATGGCAGAGGGAAGGAGGAACAGATGAAGTGATGGAAGGAGAGAGAGAAAGAGAGGTAGAGGGAGGGCAAGTGCAAGCTGTCTGGTGTCTCTTCTTGTAAGGCAGTAATCCCATCATGAGACCTCACTCTCCTGACCTCATCTTACCCTAATCACCTCCCAAAGACCCCACCTTCAAACACCATCACATTGTGGCCTAGGACTTCAACATGGGAATTTGGAGGGGGGACACAACCTTCAGTCCCTACACTGAGACAAGGTAAGAATTTGATGTTCTCCATTTCCTACCCTGATCTCTAGATCTCTTAGGAATTTATTGGCAGTCTGTGGCCTGCATGATGTAGTAGAGTCAGACAACTGAGGTTTAGAGCCCAGCTCCAAAAGTTATGAGCTATAAGACCTTGATCAAGTCACATCATCTCTTCTCCCAGTACTTGATGGAGGGCATCTAAGGTGGTCAGGACATACTCATTAACTGCATACACAGCCTCAGTGGGCACTTTGATAATTCCTCAAAGCCATATGATAAGCCTTCTCATTCATTATCTCACTTAATGCTTCCAGGAACCCTAAGAAGTTTTATTATTCTCCCATTGCAGAGATGAGGAGGCTGAGACTCTGGGAGTCTCAAGTTGGTCATTTGTTCTGATCCTGGAACTTTTTCCCCATGCTCTTATTTCATGATTTCCTGTTTTACATCCTTGCCCTCTCTCCGATCTTGAGGACTTGTGACCTGGGCAAGCATCTCTTGGTCTCTGAGATGTGGCCTGAGGCATTATAGCTTGGTGCTGTGGTCTGAATGTTTGTGTTCCCCCAAAATATACATGTTGGAATTCTAACACCCAATGTGATGGTCTTAGGAGGTGGGGCCTTTACGAGGTGATTAGGTCATGAGGGTAGAGGCTTTATGAATGGAATTGGTACCCTTATAAAAGAGACATGATGGGGCATCTGTCCATTCAGCGGCTGAAACTTGATTTTGGCTCGGGTTATGATCTCAGGGTCATGAGATTGAGCCCCACAACAGGCTCCCTGCTTGGCAGGGAGTCTGCTTAAGATTCTTTCCCTCTGCCCCTGCTCCCACTCTCTCTCTCTCCCTCTCTCAATCTGTCTCTCTCTAAAAAATAAATAAATCCTAAAAAGAGACAGAGAGAGACCTGAGGGAGTTCCCTAGTTTCTTCTGCCTTGTGAGAATACAATGAGGGGCACCTGGGTGGCTCAGTCGTTGAGCGTCTGCCTTCGGCTCAGGTCATGATCCCAGGGTCCTGGGATTGAGCCTCGCATCGGGCTCCCTGCTCTGCGGGAAGCCTGCTTCTCCCTCTCCCACTCCCCCTGCTTGGGTTCCCTCTCTCGCTGTGTCTCTCTCTGTCAAATAAATAAATAAAATATTAAAAAAAAAAAAAGAATACAATGAGAAGTCTGTGACCCAGAAGACCCTTACCTAGCTACACTGGCACCCTTATCTTTAAATTCCAGCCTCTAGAACTGAGAGAAGTAAATGTTGTTCATAAGCCACCCAGGCTGTGGCATTTTGTTATAGCAGCTTGAGGAGACTAACACTCTTGGCTACTTGACAAAACACCCATAACTGTGCATTGCTGTGATTGACCCTCATACCTTAGAATTTAAAAGCTTCAAAAGGTACAAGTTCTTTAGTGTTGGACTTTCATGGGGTAAATATATCACACACCCCCTTTTAAAAAAAGATATTTATTTATTTATTTATCGAGACAAAGAGAGCAGGGGGAGGGGCAGATGGGGAGGGAGAGAGAGAATCTCAAGCAGACTCTGCACTGAATACTGAGCCTGATGCGGGGCTCAATTTCCTGACACTGAGAGCGTGACCTGCCCAAAAATCAAGAGATGGACACTAAACCAGCTGAGCCACCCAAGCGCCCCATATAATACCCTTTTCTTCCCCTTTCAAGTTTTGAACCAACTGAGAAGTAAATAAAGGAGACAGATGTAGATTCTGTATTTATTTAACAAACACGTATGAGGTATTTACCAGATGCCAGCCAGCAACTTGCCCAAGGTCACACAGCTAGTAGGTGGCAAAGCCAGGCTTCCAACCCAGCTCCAAAAACTTCTTGTTATTCTGCTTCTTAAAACCTAAGCTTTAGGGGCGCCTGGGTGGTTCAGTCCTTTAAGCGTCTGCCTTCGGCTCAGGTCACGATCCCAGGGTCCTGGGATCCAGCCCTGCATTGAGCTCTCCACTCAGCTGGGAGCCTATTTCTCCCTCTCCCTCTGCCTGCCACTCCCCCTGCTTGTGCTCTCTCTCTCTCTGTCAAATAAATAAATAAAATCTTTAAAAACAAAACAAAACAAAAAAACAAAAATGTAAGCTTTATTTGTGATAAAACTAGATTGGAGGACATGGTTTAGGCGAATGTCCAAAAAGGGGAGTTAACTCTCTATACCTGAATTAGACTCTCCCAGCTAGTTGTAGCCACCCCAAGTGTCCCCACAGGGGGACAGGGCAGAGCTAGCCCTGCTCCTCTTACTGCAAGGTCAAAAGAGCAGAGCAGAATGTATCCTTCCCGTAAGGAGGGACATCCAAAAAGAGAAGATGAAGGGGCAAGTTCAGTCCCTCCTTTCTTTTTTTTTTTTTTTTTTAAAGATTATTTATTTATTTATTTGACACAGAGAGACACAGCGAGAGAGGGAACACAAGCAGGGGGAGTGGGAGAGGGAGAAGCAAGCTCCCCACAGAGCAGGGAGCCCGATGCGGGACTCAATCCCAGGACCCCGGGATCATGACCTGAGCCGAAGGCAGTCGCTTAACCGACTGAGCCACCCAGGCACCCCAGTCCCTCCTTTCAAGTTCACCAATTGGCTATCACTTTTTCTTCTCTGGGGAGGAGTGAGTGAAGAATGGGGAGAATGGCTGAAGTGTTTACATTTTCCATGGATCTCTTCTGTGAATTCCCCTTCCTTTTTTCCCCATATCCTTTTCATAGCAGACACATGTTGATTTTGCTCATCTAGAATCCATTCCTCCTTCTTCTGGAGTAGCCCCTTGATCCTTCTTTCAGAATCTCTTGGGCCATGTGGATTGTTTGGGACTGACCCCATCCCACAGTTCCAGGGGTAAGCCCACGATCCAGGCCTGGCCAAGCAGAACATTCTACCCCTCTGGCCACAGTGATTCCCAGCCTGGGCCAGTTGACTACTCCTGGGACTTTTGCTAGAACTCTTGGGAAAGACTTTGCCCTCCGTGTTGGAATTGCCAAGCTGGGAGAATGGGAGCCTGGAGCTGCTGGGGCCACCTTTGCCATCTTGTGGGGAGAGCCTGCCACCATACAGGAAAGCGGAATGGAGAGCTGGACAAAGGCATACAGTGTTCTGTTGACATTGTTAGAGCCCCTGATTTATGTTCATTATGAATGAGGTTGATTAACATTTCATAGGTTTTTCCCTTTCCGCAAAGTGTTATTTATATCCTTTACTTATTTATCCACTGGACTGTTGGTGTTTTTCTCACAGATTTGAAGGACCTTTTTTTTAAGTATTCATTTTTTATTGAAGTGAAATTCACATAACAAAATTACTGTTTTATTTTTTTAAAGATTGTATTTATTTATCAGAGAGAGAGAGCCCAAGCAGGGGGAGCTGGAGGCAGAGGGAGAGGGAGAAACAGGCTCCCCGTTGAGCAAGGAGACTGATGCGGGACTCAATCCCAGGACCCTGGGATCATGACCTGAGCTGAAGGTAGACAGATGCTTAACCGACTGAGCCACCCAGGCGTCCCCAAAATTACCATTTTAAAGTGTACAATTCAGTGGCATCTAGTACATTCACAGCGTTGTGCAACCATCACCTCTTTCTAGTTACAAAACATTTCCATCACCACCAAAGCGACCCTGTATCTGTTAAGCATTCACTCCCCCTGCCCCACCTGCCAGCCCCTGGCAGCCACTCATCTACTTTCTGTCTCTGTGTGTTTATCTAGTCTGGATATTTTATATAAATGGACTTCTACAATATGTGGCCTTTTGTGTCTGGCTTCTTGCAGTCGGCATAATGTTTTTTGTTTTGTTTTGTTTTTTAAGATTTTATTTATTTATTTGACAGAAAGAGATACAGCGAGAGAGGGAACACAAGCAGGGGGAGTGGGAGAGGGAGAGCAGGCTTCCTGCTGAGCAGGGAGCCTGATGCGGGGCTCGATCCCAGGACCCTGGGATCATGACCTGAGCCGAAGGCAGACAGATGCTCAATGACTGAGCCACTCAGGCACCCCTGGCATAATGTTTTTGAGGTCCATTCATATTGTAGCATGTATCAATGCTTCATTTCTTTTTATGGCTGAATAATATTCCATTGTATGAATAGAACATGTTTTATTTCTCCATTTATCTGCTGATGGACATTTGGATCGTTTCCACCTTTTGGCTAGCATGAGCAGTGCTGCTATGAGCATTTGTGTACAAGTATTTGTTGGAATCGTATGTTTTTGTGTACTAGGGAAATTAGTCTTTCGCCTGTAATAGGTGTTGCAAATATTGTTCTTCAGTTTGCAGTTTGTCTTTCGCCTTGTTTTATGGTGGTTTTGACCAGGCAGAATCTTGAAAAAATTGTTATGCAGTTGACTCTGTCAGGCTTTTACGGCTTATGGGTTTTGTGACACAGGAAAGCCGTCCTCATACTTGAGGTTATAAAATAATTCTCCCATCAGAGCTGCCACTTATACACTCATTTCCTCAAATAGGGATTAAAAACAGGCCACTTGCACTGTCCCCCTGGGGTTATTGTGAGGCCCAAATAAGATAAGCAATATGAAAGGGCTTTATAAAATATGAACCAGCATATACACGCATGGTATGTTGTCATTGCCACTATTAATTGTATGCAATCCTGGCACTAACTAGCTGAGTGCTGTGCTTGCTTTTGTTTTGCAGAGCAGAGACCGAAGGGCAGAATTATTCACTGAGCCAGCCAAGGATGCAGTAGTTGGTGGCATTGGAGAATGTCACAGAAGATATCAACTCTTACTAGTCATCTTGGGAGGGTTTCATATTTGATCAAAACCCCCCCACAAACATTGCCTTAAAGCCAAAACTTTTCTGGTCATTCTTCCTCCGAGTAGAGTCTTTTTTTTTTTTTCTCTACCAGGAAATGAGTTTTGTGTTATTCAGCTGTAATTGTGACTTGAGCCTCATCAATGGCCATTTTGAAATGTTTTCCTTATGTTTTTAAACCTAAATTCTTTTTTTTTTTAATGGCAAACTTTAGGTTGAACACTGTATTGGTTGAGAAAGATACTTGACAGTGATTGTCACTGCATTGTCACTACAGTGATCGTTCTGATAAAGCACTTGCACTGGTTAAGTCCTTGGGCTCCCATATCAGTCAGACCTGGGTTTGAATACGATTCCATTAGTAGCTAGTTGTGTGATATTGGAAATTGCGTCATTGCTCTGTGCCTCTGTTTCCCTATCTGTAAAACAAGGATGATTACAGAACCTGACCCATTGGGTTGTAGCAAGAAGTCAATGATAAAATCTATATAATATACGTGGCCCCGATGGAAGGCTTGATAAATACTAGCTATTAGGAAAATTCAGGAATAGCTAAAAAAATTTAGGAAATGAGCCTGAGGTAAATGGAATATACCCTTCCGGGGGGTACTCCCATCCTTGGGGGGTGGCACAGATCAAGTGACATATTAGAGCCCCTTGCCCTGCCGCATACTACACTTATTTTTGGAGAAATCTGATTTCTGTTACTACCTTGTGAAGGGTAATCATCAGGAATGGTAGTTGGTTCTCATATAACAAGGAAGAAGTGGCCATGTGGAGGAGTGTTGCGGAAGGGCAGCTGGGAGGCCTGTGAGCCTTGGGGAGGATTGGAAGGAAAAAGTCGAGGGCATCTTACCAGGGGGCCTGCCCAGGTCATACCACCTCTTCCTGGGGAAGGAAGATTCTGGGTGATGTGGTTTCACTGTGTGTGGTGATGTATTTGCAGGGGACATAACCGTTGTCTTATTTTTTCCTCTCTTTCTGCTCTTGACCCAGGGATCTGTGGAGCCCCAACTCTGATCCTGGGCCCAGCGTGTTTGGGCCCTAAAAAAGAAGTAACATTTGTGGGACCTCTGCTATGTGCCAGGCACTTTAAGTTCATGATCACCTTGGATTCTGTGCTATGAGTAACATCACTACCATTATACAGACGAGGAAACTGGAGTGAAGCTCAGTGAAGGCACGAAGCGACTTAGGGCCCCCCACAAGCTGGTAAGTGACAGAACTGGAATTTTAATCACCATCTGTCTTACACCAAAATCCAGCTCTTTTGCTGCTCAGCACGTAGCTCTATACCATACTTCACTTCAGTTTCTAGAGCCTTTTGTGACATTTCTGTGGCTCAGTGCCCTACGCATGGGTCTCCCAGAAATATTTGTGGATTCAAAATTTTAGCAACGATGAGAATAGCTGACACTTACTAGTTCCTGCCTCTGACACGTTAAGTCAAGCAGGTTAAGTCACTTGTGCCGTTTCTCAGAACTACAGTGGCAGAGCCAGGCAGGGAATCTAGTCTGTCATATCTCAAGGTGTGTGCACTTAACTTTTTTTCTCTGAGGGTCTATGCTTGAGGCAGGGATGCTAATCTCTGGGCACATCATTCTCAGGTAACATGGATGGCTTTCGTTGTTTTAAACTGGTCCCGAGGGGGACCTCCGAAGGACTGAGCATGCCCCTGAGAAGGGTGAAGCAGGAGGGTGATGGCACTGGCTGTGGGACAGTACTTACCAACTCTGTGACCTCCTATCTGGGGACGTGAAGCTGTAATAAGCCCTGTGATTCACGGCCAGCCTTCTCCCTGTGCTTTCTCCAAGCAGATCCTATGCCTTCCCGTCTATAGGCTTAGCTCAGACTGTTTTCTGCATAGGAATATCCCGTCTCCTCCTGACCCCCCGGCCCCATGCCTGTCTGAGGAGACCCATTACAACTGCCACCTTCTCTGGGAAGCCTCAATGGACTACCGTGGATTCATTTCTGAACCAAATCCAGTCATTTATTATGCACTCCGAAATAGGTAAATGGGAGACTATTTTGAGAAATTTGTGAAAATACCAAACTGAGGGGATAAACATATTAATGACAACCTTAATATGTATAATTTCCATGCTCAGAAACCCTATAGTGTTTGATTTCATTTTTTGTAAAACAAATCTTATTCTACCGAAGAGCATATGAAATGGGTTTAATCTCTTTAGTAGAATGCAGGATACTTGAGCATTTGCATGGCCAAAATCTGGTGTCAGATAGCCTATGTTTGAATGCTGGTGACTTTGGGTAAGTCCCTTCCCATATCTCTGCCTCTCTTCCTTCACCTGTGAAAGAGGGGTGCTTTTACTATGTTGTTGGGTTTTTAGGGGGAGGATATCATGGGGTAATAATAATTGCTACCATTTATTGAGTGCTTACTATGTGCCCAGCACCGTGCTAAGTTTAGCTTTTCATTCTTATTTGATCCTCCCAAGAGCTCCCTCATTCTTGAAGTCCCTTACCCAGCAATATTTTATTCCCCATAGCACTTATCTTCTTCTACCATATTGTATCATTTACTCATTTTGTTTATTTTTCATCTTCCGCTTCCAGGGCCTCTTGCCTTACATGACTCCAGGAGGCACCATTCACTGTGCATTCTGAGTTCGGCCTTTACCGAGAATATGAGCGTGACTGGTGGGGATTTCCCAGAGTTGTGTAATGTGGAGACCTGGAGCTCCAGGAGGACAGGGATCTATCTTTTCTTTTCTTTTTTTTTTTTTAAAAATGTGTGTGTGCTTATTTTGATCATTGCTGTATCCCTGTATCCAGAACTATGCCTGATCTATAGTAAGCTTTCAATAAATATTTGTTGAAAGAATGAATTAAAAAGCCCTTAAAGAGAGCCCATTTTACTGGTGAGGAAACTGAGGTGCAATGAGTTACTGATTTGCCGAAAGCTCCAAGAGACACTGAGGCAGCTGGGTGTTTTCAGCATGCCTGCTCTCAACAGCTTTGCAAAGCTGCATGTCTGAAATGCCTGGCATTGTCCCTGCCAGCCTGCAATTGCTCAACAAATATTAATGAATTTGCCTACATGGGTCAGCCTCTCTCCTCTGCTAGACAATCCCTACAGAGTAACAAACTGTCACATAGCTGTTGCTTTGAGAAATTAAATTAAATTGCAAGGTGCAAAGAAAAGGTGAACCTTTTGGAGTTTTTGGAAGAAAAATTCCTAACCCGACTGCTAATGGAGTTTGCAGGGGCCTCTCAGGCCTTTCCCACCGGATTCTTTTTCCTGCTGCCTTCCCTTTTGTGAGCATTTCTTCCCCTTTTTGCTTGCAGTGAGTTCTGCTCTCCTGTAGGCTACAATGTGTCAGTTGTTATAAAATCCGGGAGGTGGAGCTTGGTGACGAGGTGGGTGGGGGAGCACTCAGCCAGCCCTGCAGGGCGAGCAGTTCAGCCTTGGTTCACCCGAAGCTTAAGCCTTGTAGCAGGAGAACTTCCATCTCGCTCTCCTGGCTTTGATCCTCACTGTACATCAGACCAGAGGCGCCGAAGGGAGGGAGGATGCGAGATGACCGGTCCTTTGGCAACCTGACCATCTCCTTAGCAGAGCTTTTGAAAGCCAGCCGGGGACTGACTGCCCGACCAAGGAGGCGCCGCACCTCTCGTGAATGTGTGTGTGTGTGTGTGGGTGTGGGTGGGTGGGTGAGCCGGTGTGAGTGAGTGAACGTGTGTGTATGTGTGTGTGCATCACGACTGTGTGTGTGTCCGGATGAGTGTGTGAGTGCACGCGTGAGTGTGTTTGCGTGCATGTGTGTATGATCGCTCTCGGTTATTATTTCTGTGGAAGAAAAATCTTGAAAATCTGGGGCAGGTTACTGTGCTTCTAGGGTGGTAGTTCTTCTTTTGCAAGAAGAGCTGACCAGACCAAGCTACTAGAGACATTTTTTTCGGCGAGTAAAGAGAATTTTCCTCCCGGATCGAGAGGGATTTTTCCCCCTCCTGGCTCTGCAGCCAAGTAAAAGAGATTAGTCCCTAAACCTGTGAAATCGACTAGGACCGTGTGATTACCAGGGCTTGAGAGAGGACTTGGGAAGAAAAAGAGAAATAAATCAAACAGCTTGTCAGTGCCTTTGGCCACGTTGGAAGATGTCATCTCAAACTAAGTTCAAGAAAGACAAAGAGATCATTGCCGAATATGAAGCCCAAATAAAAGGTGAGATGCGGGCTGGGGAGTCATGCTTCCCCTCCCCTTTCCTTTTTCTCTTGCTTTGGCTTTCTTTTACCCTTTTCCTCCCTGCCATCACGAAATGTTGTTATGCATCAATAATCTTATTGTGAGTGGGACCAGTGGCAGCCGCACAAGTCCAGACTGGTTTCAACTGCAGAGAGCGCCGGCGCTGGGAGTATGGATTATAGAATGGGCAGCAATCACTGCATTGCAGGTGTGTGAGGAGGATCCGACGCCCGGCTTTAGGAGTGTCGCGGATACTCCATCATCTTGGTGGTGACATGTCACTCTAAGGCCATTTTGACAGTCACCACCTCCTCCCCCCATCCCATGCCGAAAGCCCCTTCATATGATTTTTTACCATCTGCTTTTCTTTTTTTTGCCTCTTTTTGGTTTTTTTTTGTTGCTCTCCCTTTCCCCTTTCTCTGGGCTGGAATTCACATGCATATGCACAGGGAAGCAGCATCCCTGGGCTGCCATTCTTTGTCACTGTCTCTTGGCTGGCCTGGGTTGCCATGGATGAACTGTTACAGGGCATATTGATCCGAACTAATGCAGGCATTTAAGCATAAAGAGGGAGCTCGGTGCAGAAAATGTATTCTCTCACAGTGTGCAGCCCCAATCACCATCCGGCTGCTTGCTAGCATGTAGGGGCACCAGCCTTCATTCAAAGCCAACAGCTCAGTGTGCCTTTTTGGCTGGTCGGAGCTGCCTGGCTGCCGTAGTGCCCGAGGACGCCTGCCAGCAGGGTGAGATGACCTCTGGCTGCTTGGTCCAGCTTTGCTGCGCGGGGGGCACACTCCTCTCTGAAGCTGCTCCCTAAGTCCTCCCTAGCAAGGCGAAATAGGACACTGGACACAATGGCATAGACAAATGCAGGCGGGATCCTCATTCATGCCAGACTGGGGTTCTCCCACCTTCGTGAGTTTTAGGCTCAGCTTTGGTGAGGAAAACCTAAAAGCACCATGCTCACTCTTTCTCTGAGGATGTACCCTGAGGAAAGCTGGGCCTGTGCCTCTTAGTGTCTGGTTTCTTTCTGGTCCTGGATCTCCTTGCTGCGACACAGGCTGTGTTGTGGTCTTCCATGGAAAGACTGAAGACAAAATACGTCTTCAGGGGATACCGAGGCCTGCCCTTGAGGTTCTGGGTGGACTATTAGAGCAAGTTGGTTATTTGGGGCCCAGGTGACGTGAGGCTGCCACACCTGCTTTTAGGTGCTGCCGCAGCTCCAGACTCGGTGACCCAGGAAGTCGGGTTGCCTCCCCAGGAGCACCGGGAGGCCGGCATCCACAGCTGCTGCACACGCTTCAGATGCTTGGGAACCTTTGGGAGGGGAGCAGCCATCAGGGGAGAGCTTTGTTTTTTTTTTCCAGTCTCGCCAACCGTCTTGTGCCTTTTAGTTCTGGTCAGACCCGGCATGCTAATCACCTCTGGGTCGACCCCAGGGCAGAAATAAGCAGAAAACCCTTCTCCAGTTTTCAGTTCGTATGGAAAACAGTGCCTTACGATGTTTCAACCTTGCTGAGGATTTAGAAGCAAGTCCTTTATTGGTCAGAGATTTGAATTCACCCGACTGCTCCAATACAAAAGCCCAGGTTCGGTCTTTGCATACACACTTTTTAGGGAGTTTATGTTTTATAAGACGAATGTAGCTGATTATTATTGTTCTTTTTAACTGCAGTTCCCAAGAAAAATGGCACAATAGAGAAGGGGATGTTGAGTTTTGGACAATTTGGGGTTTTTATTAGCATTGTCGTGGTAGGGAGCACGCTTGTCTCATTTTTGGATTGCTACCACTGGGCCCATGAACTTTGCTTGAGGATCAATTAAGCATTTATTGCTCTGGCTGATTCTTTTACTTTTTACCTTTCACCTTTATTTTAACAACTACTCAGCAAGCCCAAGGTAACGCATTTCAGCAGGAAATTTGTCCAGATGATCTTGTCTCTCCCAGACTCTAAAGGTCTCTACATTCTGGTTAAAGGAATTGAATTTTATTCCTTTGGAATTGACACCCACACGACTTAGATCAGGATGTTGATGTGCCCAAAACCGTCTGGAATCTTTTCTCTCAAAATTCTGTTAATCATCATCATAATTACTGATGTCCATACAGGGCTCTACAGTTTCTCTGGCTCACTCCCAAACATCACTCCTCGTGGCCTACACAATGTTACAGAAAGGGTTCGTATGAGCTCAGTTTTGGAGATGAGGAAACTGAGGCCTCATCGTGTGGAATGACTTGCCCAAGGTCACAAGGCTGGGAATGTGAAGGCAGCGGGTCATCTTTCCCAATACACTGTTTGCCTGAAGCTGCCCCGTGAAGGATTGATGTTAGTAGCAGATGGCGGTTTTGTGGTGGGGACTGGCTGCCTCTTGATCGTGTTCCATTGTTTACCCTCCTACTTTTATCCCTTGCCTTTGTTGTTTGTCTCTGAAGAATGTTTGACCAATCACCAAAAATAACGCCTGATGCCAATTTCCTTTCTCCCAGGGTATCATATGGCCAATTTGGTGCAAACACTTCACTTAGGTAGATTTTGTCCTCTGTGAGTCGAGTGAGGAGAATTTTTGGTTTTTTAAAAATGACACTGAGTTCTTTGTTGACTTATTCTCTTTTATCTCTTTTTGAAGAATTTATTGACCTAAGAATTTTAAAAACTGTTTCTTTTCTCCTGTTGTAAAAAATCTCAGATCCATGCCTTCTCTTGCCTCGTCAAATACTTGAATCCCTTTGATTATATATTTGCAACATAGTAGTATACCATGTGCTTTTACATTTCCAGTGATGGGGAACTCATCACTTCCCAAGTCTACATATTCTACCTATGGATAGCTCCGGCTGTTGTGTTGTTTATGTCCACCTATTGCTTCTATATTATCTTCCCCTTGGGACTTCATAGAACAAGACAGATGCTGCTGTCGTCGTCCCCATGACTGCCCGTTGGATGTTTGGAGACTCTGATCGTAGCCCCTGCACTATGATTATCCTCATTTGCTCATGTAAGGTGCTTATCTGCTGCTTAATCATCTTCTCTCTCCTTTGGATTTACTATATACTGGGATGCAAACTCTAGTGCCTTTGGTTGCTTGGCAGATAGAAAAAATGAGTGAAGGTGGCGGAGTAAGATGATTTGTGGTAGTTGATCACCACTTCATTGAGGGCAATAGAAGAAAGAGTGGTGGTGATTATGGTAGGCTTGAGAGCACGTGTCCTGTCCAAATGGAAAGTCACTACTTGGGTTCAGCCTGTTGTTGCCATTTAGGAATGTAGGCCTAACTAGATCTTTCAATTTCTCAAGAGATGCCAGAAATCTAGATGAAAGCTTTATGCTATTAAAGATGTTTTTCCAAGGTACACCTGGCTGACTCCATTGGTAGAGCTTGTGACTCTTGATCTTGGGGGTCATGAGTTTGAGTCCCAAGTTCAGTGTAGGGATTACTTAAAAAAGTTTAAAAAAGTTTTGTGACTCTTGATCTTGGGGTTATGAGTTCAAGCCCCATACTGGGTGTGAAGATTACTTAAAAATAAAATCTTAAAAAGAAAGATGTTTTGCCAAATGGACCTTCAAAAGATCATACTATCAAAAACCTTCTTCAAGAGTGGTAGGAAGTTCTAGATGAAGGTCTCTGGATGTGGTCAGAGAAAGAAAACAACTATCACCTCCTTTATGCTGCATGTAATGCTTCTACTAATATAGCCCAAAGGTTGAATTAGCCCTTTCACTGCCCGCCTCCTCTTTGTACCATATCTTTTATATCTGCTGTATTTTTCCAATCCACTAGGCTAGGAGTTTTGTCAGAGAAAAGAAAATGAAATGAATTTAATAGGACTTGTTTTTGGTGACCCTGTGCTGGCTCCAGGACTCTGCTTGCTGTCTGAAGTGCTTACAAGTGTCCCTTTATGAATCTGTTCAAGAACTTTCCTTGAGAGTGACATCACATTTCTCTAGCCTGGAAATGGCAAGCTATAACTTCTTTCCCGTTTTGAAAATCAGAATAACATTTGCCCATCTCCAGAGTTTTGGCATCTATCCTATTTTTTCACAATTCCCTCAAAGATCACTGATAGTGTTTGGTAATCTTATTTGCCAGAGTTCCTAGTATCCTGGCTCTAATTCATCTTGCTGTCAGACATGATGATCTGTTCTGCTTTTATTCAGAGTTCCCATTTCCATTTCAACCTAATAGAAAATTGAAATAGAAACACTGTGATTGACTTTAGTGTTTTGTTTTTTTATTATGCATCCATAGTCACTTTAGGTCATCTTCTTAAGAGCAAAAGTCTAGAATTTGGGGGAAGAAGAGCAGATTTTTGAAGACGATCACAGAGAAGTATTTCTTTACTCATTCATTTATATATTCATTCAATAAACATTGATTTTCTACTTTGTTCTTAGTGTTGGTGCTGGGGGTTGTGAGAGATGCAGAGTATATGATATATTCTTGGTTTTCTAAGATTTTTCTTGAAATATGGTGATAAAATCAGTGAAGGAAATTTAAAAAACTCAGAACACGGGCGCCTGGGTGGCTCAGTTGGTTAAGCGACTGCCTTCGGCTCAGGTCATGATCCTGGAGTCCCGGGATCGAGTCCCGCATCGGGCTCCCTGCTCGGCGGGGAGTCTGCTTCTCCCTCTGACCCTCCTCCCTCTCATGCTCTCTGTCTCTCATTCTCTCTGTCTCAAATAAATGAATAAAATCTTAAAAAAAAAAAAAACAAAAAAACTCAGAACACAAAAACTTCTAGCTGAACACCAGAATGAGTTTAGTCTGAAAGAGATTATGCCATTGAATGAGTGGATGAGCTCCTTAGGAACCCTCACTACTCTCAGCAGGCTCCAAGGAGGAAAGGACGCTGGGTTGGGGAGACACTGGGGAGTAGTAGGGACTGTGGCTGATTAGTGAGCTCACCTAGAGGAGTCAGCTGCTGCTCGGCTCCAGTCTTCACTGCCAGGCAGGGTATGAGCCCAGAGTGGTCAGTTCTTTCAGTGTTTCAAGGGCATCTGGATTTTAAAACAAAATGTCTTGATTTTTATTTTTAATTTCTAAATTTTTAAAAATTTTAAATTAAAAACATTAAGACATTGGGTTGTCTTTTTTATTTTTGAGCTGTAAGAGTTCTTTTTTAAATTAAAGGGTGGGGCACCTGGGTGGCTCAGTCAGTTAAGCTTCTGATGCTTGATTTCGGCTCAGGTCATGATCTCAGGGTCGTGAGATCAAGCCCTGAGTGGGGCTTGGTGCTCAGCGTGGAGTCTGCTTCAGATTCTCTCTCTCCCTCTGCCCCTCTCCCTGCTCCTGCGTGTGCTCTCTCTCTCTCTCAATAAATAAATAAAATCTTAAAAAAAACAAATTGGAGGATAGTTGACATACAATGTTACATTAGTTTCAGGTGTACAATGTAGTGATCCAACTCTGTATATTAGGCTATGCTAAGCTCACAAGTGTAGCTACCATCTGTCACCATACAACACTATTACAATACCGCTGACTATATTCCTTAGGCTGTGCCTTTCATCTCTGTGATTTATTCATTCCATAACTGGAAGCCTGTACTTCCCACTTCTCTTCACCCATTTTACCCATCCCCCTACTCCCTCCCTTTGACAACCACCAGTTTGTTCTCTGTACTTATGGGTCTGTTTCTGTTTTTGTTTTTGTTTTTAAAGATTTTATTTATTTGACAGAGCACAAGCAGAGGGAGAGAGAGGGAGAAGGAGGCTCCCTGCTGAACAAGGAGCCCGATGTGGGACTCGATCCCAGGACCCTGGGATCATGACCCGGGGCGAAGGCAGCCGCTTAACTGACTGAGCCACCCAGGCACCCTGTCTGTTTCTGCTTTTTGTTTATTCATTTGTTTTGTTTTTTAGGTTCCACACATACGTTAGATCACATGGTATTTGTTTTTCTCTGTCTGACTTACTTCACTTGGCATAATATCCTCTAAGTCTATCCATGTTGTTACAAATGGCAAGACCTCATTCTTTTTGATGGCTGAATAATGTTCCATTGTATATATATGCCACATCTTCTTTATCCATTCATCTATCCATCCGTGGACATTTAGGTTGCTTCCATATCTTAGCTATTGTAAATACTGCTGCAGTAAACATAGGGGTGCATATATCTTTTCAGATTTGTGTTTTTGTTTTCTTTGGGTAAACACCCAGCAGTGGAATTACTGGATCATAGGGTATTTCTATTTTAATTTTTTGAGGAACCAACATACTGTGTTCCACAGTGGCTGCACCAATTTACATTCCCAGCAACAGTGCACAAGGGTTCCTTTTTTTGCGCTCTGAGGGTTCTTTATTCTGGATACAAGTCCCTTAGCAGATATATAATCTGCAAGTATTTCCCCCCATTCTGTGGGTTATCCTTTCCCTTTTTTGATGGTGCCCTTTGAAGCACAAAAGTATTTAATTTTTATGAAGTTTAGATTATCTATTTATTCTCATGCTTTCATGTCATATCTAGGACTCTTTTGCCAAATCCAAGGCCGTGATGAAAAGCTCCTGATTTTCAAATAGCTCAGATTTTTAAGAAACACTATGCTGCCTGGACAAACCCATCAGTAGGATATCTTCAGCCCATAGCCCACCACTTTGCAACTTCTGGCCTACAAGTTGAAGTCCATAAAAGGTCTTGGTGATGGAGCCTCAGCCAGTTCTCCTGTTTTATCTTCAGCTGTTTTCTCTATAATAGGCCTGTGCTTTTACAACCACATGAAACCAATCCTTGTCTCTGAGTCCTCCATACCCCTTCCCACCTCCAGATCTTTCCACATTTGTGCCTTTGTTCTCTTTAAAATGTCCCCCTCTTCTCACACTTTCTTTGTCTGGCCAATTCCTGACCATCCTTCAGTGTCTGCCCAAATGATACCTTCTTCCGTGATGCCTTCCTAATAACTCTCCTAGGCAGAATTAGTGGTTCTGCCTCACATCTGCCCCCCACATTCTGAGCCTTATTATCCTTTATTACAATCTTGTGATTAGTCCTTTGGCCATGAACTCTTGAGGACAGAAATGCTCATGGTCATTTTGTTTCCAGAATGTGGTTGGCACAAGATAGGTTGAGAGAGTGGCTGGTAAGTTACTAATAAGAAGTTTTACTCTTACAACTTTTAGCTAACATAGTTATTCTCTTTGACATGTGTCTTAGTCTGCCATAACAAAGTACCGTGAACGGGGTGGCTTAAACAATAGACATTTATTTCTCACAGTTCTGGAGGCTGGAAGTCCAAGATCAAGGTACTAACACATTTGGTTCCTGGTGTTGTAGATGGCTGTCCTTTCTCTGTATGCTCACATGGCCTTTGCTCAGTGTGTGGAGAAAGAGAGCTATCTTCTTTTTCATATAAGGGCACCAATCCCATTATGAGGGCCCCACCCTCATGACCTTCAACTAAACCTAATTATCTCCCCAAAGCCTCATCCACCTCCAAATACGATCGCACTGGGGGTTAGGGCTTCAACATATGAATCTGGAGGGGGAGACACAAACACTTAACCTATGACAGCAGCTATATTTTCTGTTCCATTGAAAGTAGGGTTTTACTGAGAAAGGAAATATTCTCCATAGTTTGCTGAAGTTCCTTGTTTGTCCCTGATAGTGGAGATTTGGTGAAGGCTGATGTGTTGAAAGCCAAGGTGATGTTTGATGAGGTGATGTTTGCCGTGATCATGGTGGAGTGTGCATTCCAGGCTCTTTCCAGTTTGGGGAAATCAATGGATCTGGGGGTCTGTATTGGCTGTTTTTGGAGTTTTCACCACCAGAGTTTTTATTTTATTTTTTATTTTTTTAAATTTTTTTATTTTTTAAAGATTTTATTTATTTATTCATGAGAGACAGAGAGAGAGACAGAGGGAGAAGCAGGCTCCCAAGGAGCAGGGAGCCCGATGTGGGACTCGATCCCAGGACCCTGGGATCATGACCTGAGCCGAAAGCAGACGCTTAACCATCTGAGCCACCCAGGCGACCTTCACCAGAGTTTTTTAGAGACAACCTTTCCTTTCTAGAAACCTCTCTTAATCATTCGTTCCTTCACTTACTCACTCATTCATCAATGATGGTTACAAGCTGTGCTTCGGGTTATATAACTTTCTTTAGTGGTGGGAGATCATTAATTTTTATTTATCTCTAGGTCTCAGTCATATATAGCAGTATCTCATTTTGTGTTCTCAGTAATTCTCTGAGGTAGTCATTATTATTCCCATTTTATAGGTTAAAAGCTCTAAGGTTCAGAGAAATAAAGTTACATCAGATCGCATAGCAAACAGGGGCAGAGCTAGGATTTAAATGAAGCCTTCCTGACTTCCAGTTGTAAAGGGAGGCAAGAAGCATGCCAAGGCAATGTGGCTCTGAAACCTAGGGGTTCCTTTACTGGGGGGCCAGTCTGGGATGGGTCTTAATCTTTGACTTCCTACCCTTCCTAAAACTTCAGCTCCCCTTCTAATCTGACTTTTCCTAGTGCTCACTGGATGCCACCTAGCTGTGTCAGATACCTTCACCCCGCCCCCCCCAATGGAGTCACCTTTGGCAAAGTGCCCACTGGAGATAATCCTGTAGACTTGACTGAGGCTGCCATATCTGCCTCTGTCAACCTGGAAATATAGAACCAGAAACCTGAGTGGTCTTCTAGTCTAGTTCTCCCACTTCTAACCCTCTAGATGTGGAAACTGATGTTCAGAGAAGGGTTCTGGCTTGCAGACACTTGTAGATCATAGTTCCAGGAGGGGGAAAGCTCTCTCTGTTAGGCCCATTGCTGTAGGCTCGTGCCTGGCCTCTAGTTGGTGATCCATAAATGTATGGAGTTGAATTGCTCTGGTGGGTGGTGCAAGCCCAGGTGGTGGTGATTGCCTGGGAGGCGGAGCTGAGTGGTACCTTGGAGAACAGGACGAGGCAAGGATATAATAGGGAAGGATGGGAGGGCGGGGAGGTTAGGCTGGGTCAGAAATTGGGTCTTTTCCGGGAAGGGATGGGGGTTGACTTCTTCAAGATGCTGAGTTTCAGAACCTCTGGCCTAATACAGGACCCAGCAAGTGGTGTCCTGGGCTTGATTTCACTTGTAAATGATTCATTCCTGATGGCTTGTTGGTGTTTATAAAATATCTTGGCTGGCCAGGAGTGGGATTTTGGCTCTTTTCTCTTCATTTGTTTAATCATTAGGCCAATTTATGTTTGGAGTAGTGTTCCCTGAGGTGTATTCCATGAAACTGGATGTAAAGAGGCTTTAGCTGGAAAAAACAGTTCTGTGGTCAAATGAGTCTTGGAAGTTCTAACATAAACTGAGTTAAATAGGTTTGTTTCCCACAGGACTTCTGGGAACCTTAAATGTGTTAAGTATGAAGTGCCAAAAAGGGGCCATGGACTTTTCTCAAACTTGTTCAGTCTCGTAGACATTTTTCATGGAATATCTCACACAACTTTATTCCTGAGGGGCGCCTGGGTGGCTCAGTCAGTTAAGTGTCTGCCTTTGGCTCAGGGATTGGAGCCCTGTGTCGGGGCTCCCTACTCAGCGGGGAGTCTGCTTTTCCCTCTCCCTCTGCGCTCCCCCCCACCCACTTATGCTGTTTCTCGCTCTCTCTCTCAAGTAAATAAATAAAATATTAAACAACAGCAACAACAACAACAACAAAAACAACAAACTATTCCTGACTGTATTCCCGAGATTACATTTTGGAAAGTATCAGACTATACAATTTGTGGATTATCCCGATTCTTTCTCTTTTTTGCCTTTTGCCCAGTTCCCTAATTTTTATACTTATCTCAGAGGGTAGTTTGAAGAGGGGAAGAGGTAAAACAAATGCGTATCCAGCCCAGCTAAGTGATATTGATGTGGTGTTTTGAGGTCACTTAGAAAATGTGGGTTTTGACATCTCCAATTACAGAGCACTCAACCATCGATTTAAATGGTAATTTGGCGACAGCTTGCCCCTGATCAATATGCGTGGCGTGTGCCCGTCTATGGGTGACAGTAGGGGATGCCCTCAACTGCAGGCTGCGTTCAAGGTGCCTTGAGTGGACCCCAGCACTGCCCCTGGGATTGTACAGTCGATGCCAGGTGACAGGTGTGCTGAGGAACGCATGGAAGCCCACAGCCCGTGCACCTCAGAGTGAACAGAGATCAGCCACAAATCCAGGTGTATGAGAAATGTGTTTTTCTTTGTTTCTGTAGCTTGATTTCCATTTCTCATCTCTCTTCTGCTGGGGGTGGCAGAAATAAATATAAGTCAATTTGAGGTCTCTCCTGTTTCCTTCCATGCTGTGCCCCAAGGTCCGGGAGACGAAGGTTGTGCCAAGGGACATCTGTTGTGCTTTATCATCAGTTTATTTTGGCAAATGAAATAGCCTCCTTCTCTTCGGGCCTTTGGTGGTCTGTCCATGCCAGTGATCCATCCTTCTTTGTTCCCAATCTCGAGACTCCTTCCTGTGTCCCTCTCCTCAGTCCTTCCGTGCTGTTTGCAGGCACCAGGAATCATCCTGGTGCTCACGTACCATGCTGGCTTGTGAAGAACTCTGGACATTTGTCTCCGGCCTGTCTTGCCATACCCTGTCCTTGCTTCTCCAGTGCCTCCCTAGAGCTCTCTGGCTGGGGAAGCAGCCCAACTCCTCTGTTCTACAAATCTCTATGGGGGTTCCCCTGTCACCCTCTTTCCCTGGGCTTGTTTGGGGTGAGGCAGGGTACAGGCTGTTTTCCTATAGATCCATAAAATCTACATACACTTTACTGACTCCTGGAAATCTTTATCCATGTGTAGATTAGAGGTGGTATCCTGGCTCTTTGTCATCAGACATTCCCTCAAAGCTGCTGTACATAATCCACATTCTTTCTATTCTCCCTGAGGGCTAGGCTTTTGAAAGTCAAAAGCCAAGAATTGACTCTTTCTCTGTATTACCCCAGAGGCAACAAACATAGAAAGCCCTTCTTGCCTGAATCTGGTCCAGAAGCTCTTAAGGAAATATGGATGAAAAACCTTCAATATTTCAAGATATTAATTGTAGTGAATTTCTTTTCTTTTCCACTTGTACCATCCTGACCCAGACCACTGTCACCTCTTGCTGGGATCATGGCAACATCCTTCTAACTCAGGGTTTCTCAACCTCCGCACTACTGACATTTGGAGTTGGACCAGTTTTTGGTGGGTTGTTAGAGCCCTGGCCTCTACCCACTAGACTCCTGTAGCACCCCTCTCCCTCCCCAAGCTGTGACAACCAAAAATGTCTCCAGACATTGCCAAATGTTCCCTGAGGGGGCAAAAGAGGCCCTAGTTGAAAGCCACTGACCTAACTGGTCTCCCTGATTCTTCTTTTATTCTCATGGCCTGTTCTTTGCACAGCAGCCAGCAGTAATCCGTACACAATTTAAATCTAACCATGTTACTCCCTGGGTCCAAACCGTCCAGTAGCATCTCATTGCATAAGAGTCAAATCGAGGGGCGCCTCGGTGGCTCAGTTGGTTAAGTGTCTTGACTCTTGATTTCCATTTGGGTCATGATCTCAGGGTCCTGGAATCCAGCCCGGTGTTGGGCCCCTGCATTGGCCTCATGCTCAGCATGGACTGTGCTTGGGGTTCTCTCTCTCCCTCTCCCCTTGCTCCTCCCCCAACTTTTTTTTAAAAAAGATTTTTTTTTTTTAAGATTTTATTTATTTATTTGAGAAAGAGAATGAGACAGAGAGAAAGAGTATGAGGGGGGGAGGGTCAGAGGGAGAAGCAGACTCCCCGCCGAGCAGGGAGCCCGATGCGGGACTCGACCCCGGGACTCCAGGATCATGACCTGAGCCGAAGGCAGTCGCCCAACCAACTGAGCCACCCAGGTGCCCAAAAAAGATTTTATTTATTAACACAGAGAGAGAGAGACAGAGAGAGAGGGAGAGACAGCACAAGCAGGGGGGAGTGGGAGAGGGAAAAGCAGGCTCCCCGCTGAGCAGGGAGCCAAACACAGGGACCCTGGGATCATGACCTGAGCCGAAGGCAGATGCTTAACTGACTGAGCCACCCAGGTGCCCCAACAAATAAAATATTAAAAAAAAAGTTGAATCTAAACCCCTGGCTAGGCTTACAAAGCCATGTTCTGCCCACCTTGGCCTCCTTGCCTCTCCACAATCCAAGCTTGTAACCCACTTCAGGCCTTTGCACATAGCTTTTCCCTCTCTCTAGAATCCTTTTCCCCTGGATTGTCACATGGCTGGCTCCTTCTTGGTATTCAGCTTTCAGCTCTCATGTCACTTCCTGACTACTCAACCTTAAATAGCCATGAAGTAACTAGTGGATTAGCTGACTTGAATTCTCAGCAGAACACTTATGGCTATATGATATTTTCCCTTCTTTGTTTATTTCTTCTCTTTACCAGAATTGAAAGTCTCTAAGAATAAGACTTTTGTTTCCCTTGCCCATTTGTGTTTTGTTAGCACTTGGAACAGCCCTTGGTCTATAATAGGTGATCAAAGTATTTGTTGAATGAATGAATGTACATTTCCTTTTGATGGACTTTGTGCACAAGCGTGTATAGATGTTCTGCTTCAGGGTACATGGGATTTTATTGGGAATTGCAGTTCAGAGGAACATAGTGAAGCAGATCTAGGCTTTCCCCAAGCCCTGAAGGAAAGGTAATTCAGGAAGATGAAGAATACAAAGAACAGACAATTGTATCTAGGCAGGGCTGTCCAACTCATTAGAGGGACCAGGGGGCCACTTGCAGGGATACTGCAGGGAATCCAATATTTTCTGTTAATTGTGTTCCTAGTGTGTGTCTGATATGGGGACACAAAAATGGGTAAAATATAGTCCCCATCCCTGTCTTGATGGACTCATAGTTTTCTAGGAAAGATAGTTACAAAAATAGATTAATTGATTATAATAAGTATAATAAGTACTGGGATAGTGCTGGAACCACACACACTTTGGGAACTGAGAGTGAAAGTGACAGCTTTGCCTGGGAGAGCTGGAGAAGTTCTTACAGAAGAAAGGAATTTTGAGTAGGGTTTTGAAGGATGGATAGAAGCTCAGCTGGTGACAAAGGCATGTCATGAAGAGAGAATAGCATGTACAAAGGCATAGGGG
The DNA here is from genome assembly GCF_011800145.1 of Mirounga leonina. Classification (NCBI taxonomy): domain Eukaryota; kingdom Metazoa; phylum Chordata; class Mammalia; order Carnivora; family Phocidae; genus Mirounga; species Mirounga leonina. The sequence goes on from NW_023270855.1 coordinate 8,816,997, forward strand.
TTATGGAAGGGCCTAGGTACTTGGGAAATGGTGAGAAGTTTGGTATGGCTGAAGTCCAGAGTAGATAGAATGAAGTTCCTTTCTAACCATTGGATCCTATTAGTCTTTGACCTTGGAGATGGAGGATGAGGTTCTTATTTTTTTTTATTACATTTTTTTTTCTGATTATGGATATATACATGCTTGTTATTTTAAAAGTTTCTAAAATACAGAAAAATAAAAAAAAATAAAAAAAAAGAATCTAGAAGCCACTACCTGAGCCACCACTATAAATAGTCCATGTATTATTACCTTTCAGACTTTATATCTCTATCTACAAATCTGTTTTATTCATATGTATATATATATATGATAAAAAAATGGGACCACAGATCTTTAATGAAAAGTTATAAAAATAAAGCTGATAGGCAGAGTGTCATAGGCCTAGAGCTTAAAATGGATAGAGTATGGCCTAAAAATACACAGACTTTGTCAAGTAAGAACGTTAATCAATAAGCATGACCTTCCACGTGTTTTGATGGTCCTTTAGAACAGGGGATTGGTTTGTTGGAAACCATCCTACTGTGGTGGTTGGCTTGTGTTGCCACTTCTGTCCCACTGGATTTGTGTAAAATTGAGGGGAACTGAGTTGACTTATCAAGAACTGCCCTCCACATCTGTCCTAGCCACTCATAACTGAAATTTTCCCCCTTTCTGGTCCCCTCTTGTCTCACTTCCCTGTTGGTACCCAAGCAGCGGTTCCTACCTTTGGCAGGAAGTATTAAAAGGAGAGTGTTGTCTAGGACAAAGAATTTAGCCTCAGCAGTGGGTTGCCCTTCCCTGCTGGTACCTTTCCTTTGGTCCACCTTTCCCTGTTGTTCTCTGCCAGCATCCCTGGTCACCCGTAGTACTTTTGGGATTCCTGATTGCTGGTCTGCTTCCAACAGTGATAACCTGCTTTCCTCTTGCTTCTGATAGTTGGTGCGGGTATTTCGGAATATAGTTTATTTTAGATTAGTATGTTTCCCAACTCTTTGTCAGACAGAAAGGCCTGGATTCCTGTAGGTAGGTAGAGCTGTCACTCAGAGATCGGAGCACAGTGGGAGGGGACGGCTCTGTAGGGGCACCTTCCATAGCTTAGGGTGCTTTAAAAGCAACAAGAGAAAGAGAGAGGGAGATGACATGAGAGGACCCTTACCAATGAAACACCTGAGCCACCTTCAGGGACATGAAAGAGTGGGTGTTGCTTCTTTGATTTTGTTTGTATTAAAGAATGCAAACTGGCTGAGCAACATGGCTGCTCTCCAGCTGTCATCTTGGTAGGGCATTTACAAGCAGGGTTGGCTATTACGTTACTTTTTACTTTATCAGTGGCCTCTCCAGACAGTATTTTGGATCTCCCAAAGATATATCTTCTTGAGGAAACTGAGGCAGAACAACAGTTACCTCCTGGCTTCTGACACCTGGTAACTGATAACTCCTTGACCTCCTACCCTGGCCATTTGGGTTCCTGATCTTTTGCCTGGTTGTGGTCTTTGGATTATTTGTCCCTTGATCCTTAGCTAATACAGGGCTTTAGTCTTGGCCTGACCCTCCTGCTTATGCCCCACCCTGAGTATCTCTGCCTTGCCAGATCTCATACTTGGCATAATATTACCATCAAAACTCTGTGCCAAAAATGGCAGAGGCCCCACTGCTCTTTGCCAGAAACATGCAATTGTTGTGCTATCAGGAATAGTGGGGAAGAAATGTTGAGAATGTGGTGGGCCAGTTCACTTTGATTTAGCTTAACAAATATTTATTGAGTTCCTACTATGTTTTCTGCCCTCATAGACTTTAAAATTCTGTGGGGAAGGTGGATTTTTAACTTGTAATGACAAAAATGTTGAGTGTTAGGAGGGGGTGGTACCGAGTTGTTGGGTAGGTGATTTCTGATATTGATCTATAAAGTTGAACCATATTGGCCAAGCTTATCTCCCAACCATCATTTTCTGAGCTATTTAGGATCTAGACAGAACCATCTTTCTGTTTAGAGAAGAGTCAGAAGCCATCAAAATATTGAAGGAGTCAGGAAGTGGTACTTCTAAGAGAAACATACAACTCCTGGTATAAAAGACAAAAATGGTTCCAGAAAAGGAACTTTGCAGTAGTTATACTCAAGATGGTAAATACAATTGTGGGATAAGTGCTATTAAGGGGAAATTAAAGCCAGGGATCAACTGAAAGCGGCTGAAATCCATCCTGGTTGAACAAGTTATGCTAAAGTCACAGAAGGGAGTTGAGTGGAGAATATGGACTGTGGAAGGAGGCGGGGGATGAGGCTCTGGATGGAATCTCACACACCTGGGTCTGAATTTTGCCTTATGGCTTATCAGCTGAATGACCTTGGATAAGTCTTTTCTTATCCAAAAAAGAGAAGAAATAATATCTCACCAATTTCCTTATTTGGAAAATGGGGATAATAATACCTCACTCGTGTGTGTGTGTGTGTGTGTGTGTGTGTGAGAGAGACAGAATTAGTTGAAGTAACACACATCAGAATTTCCAGCACACTTCTTGGTACACAGGAACCAAGAAAAATGAAAATGTTAGCTAAACCAGTTAAGAGGGTCATCAGCATTCAGAGCCCTGGACCGTGAACCTAAACTTACAGCTGAAGCACTTAGTAAGTGCAGCCGGTTGGAAAGGAGAGGAAGATGGGGCATCTAAGAAACCATGAGTACAGGCGCAATTGCCTGCATGGGCAGCTGGGAAAGGAAGTCCTGGCCATGATGCTTTCTTTGACTACTGCAGCGTTTTTCCCAGTGTGGCTCCTGGGCCACCTGCATCAGAATCATGAGGGAGGAATTGATAACAAACTCAGATTCTGGGGCTTATCCCAGACCTATTGAATCAGAATCTCTGGGGGGTGGGGCCTGGGAACCTACATTTTTTAAGTGCCCCAGGTTTTATGAACTTGAAATATTTGGGCCTGAACTGTAATAAACTCATCAATTTGACTGTCTTTGTATCTTTTTCTTGAAGGCAAAGGAACATTTAGTAATTATGTAGATTACATGAATGAGAAAAAAAAAACCCAAGTCCCCAGTGTGTATGTGTATCCTGTGCATGCATGCGTGCATGTGTGTGTAATACAACCCTGTTTTTTTTTTTTTTAAATAAAAAATGTGCGTCTTTATGTTTTGGGTGTGTATAAGAGTCTGATAGTTCTTACTTATTTGTAATGCTGTTTACTCTTGGGGAGTAGGAAAAGAATGTAGGTCAGGGATGAGGGCAGGATGTTAGTGACGGAATGGTGGAAAGGAGACGTTTTTTCCTTATATTCTTCCATTTTGATTGATTTCTAAAGTAATGAGCATGATTACTTTTCTAACTAAAAAGCCCACAAAGTTGACAATAAGTAAGGAATTTATTGACAAAATTTCCTGCTATGGAGGATGCTCAGACATCAGCTGAACTATAAAACGAAAGTGGAAAAGAAAAGAAGACAGACAGACACCTGCAACAGATATATAAGTAATGCTTAACTTCTTGTGGTATTCATTATATATTGTAAGAATGATGGCTGAAATGAAATATACTACTTTACTGGATGATTCCCCAGTGGAAGTAGAAGGTGTTTCTCCCTGTTCTGTCAAAATTCTAAGAGATGGGGATGGGGTGGAGTAGTCAAGCCCAACAATTTAATTTATTGGGTTCATATTGGGAGCCGTTGAATCTGGGGTTTAGAGTTGTAAGACCTGATTTTCCATCTTTGATCTGTCTTTTGAGCAAGGCACATCTCTATTTTTGCATCCTTGCTTCCTCATCTCTGAAATGAGGGTGTTATCTACCTTAGAGGCTAGTTGCTGCGAGGATGAAATGAGGTGGTGTGTGAGAAAGTAAACTCTAGAGTGCTGCAGAAATGTTAATTATTTCTATTTTTGCCTAGCTCCTCCCTTGGACATGCTGCTATTACCGTGGGGTTGTTTATGTGTCTGTCTCTCTGTGAGCTCATTGAGTGCAGGGACCTTGTTTTATTCATTCCCGAATTCTTGTGCTTAGTGCCTGCCACACAGGAGGCATGCAAAGCAAGTTCTGGAATAGCTATCAAGGTTAGAAAAATACATGCACAGTTAGGTTTAGGCTTATGAAAATACTAAGATGCTCTTCCAGGAAACACTGCCTTCTACTTCTATTTAAAAGAATTAAAAAAAAAATTCACCCAAGTTCACAACAGAAATGATATTGCTAGGAGAAAGAAAAGAACTTCATTAAGGAAAATTTAATTGCCCAGTTTTCTAAAGAGACAGAGCCACATCCCTCCATCCTCATTACTGTCAAATGCAGGATGGCTGGTTCCAAGGAGGGCAAGATGAATGAAAAGAGATCGTGAAAAGGCAAATCCTGATACTCCTGAAGAAAAGTCTCCCAAGAAACAGGAATGCCCCCTGGATCACCAGTTTCCTTTGTTGGTCAGAGCCCGGGAATAAGCCTTTTCTGGGTAACTCAGACAAAGGCCTTCTTTGGCCTCTACCCCAGAACTTGGCCAGTAAACCACAAAGTCCCTTATTTCCCCTGGAAGTGGGAAAACTTCCAGTTGCTTGACAAAACTGGAAGGATTATCTGAGGCTCAACTTGGGGGCTCCAGTACCTCTAAGACCTGGGTAATTATCATCTGAATGGGCAGGGGGAGGACTGGAGCCAAGTCTAGAAAAAGAGCCCTGGGGTAGACCTCCAGTTAGGAAAGAGGGGACCCATCTCAGGTTTGGTCCTCTGGACCCTTTTCCTATACAGTCACAAATCTGCGATTTCTTCTCTCTTCTCCTATACCAGTTCAGCCTGAGGGCACCATTCGATGGGTTCATAATTGTCCAAACTGGTGCCAATTATTGCATGGACCGTTGTCAGCCTAGGTGAAGTCTTCAGTGGTCTGTCAAAAGGTTCTATCCTGTTCCGTGTTTTAATCGAGTATTTGGATGAAGATGTGAGTGTGCTCATCCACTTTGAGAATGGTAGGAAACCAAGGACAGCAGGCTTCGTAATCAGGAACATGGTTATTGCTATCGAAATGCCTGAGGTTTGCAGCCCAGCTCTGCTGCTTTCTAACTGTGTGACTTTGGACAAGTCTTTTCATCTCTCTAAGCCTCAATTTCCTCATCTGTAAAGGGGAGATAATAATCCTATCTCAAAAAGTAATGTAGAGGATTAAGTGAGATAAAACATATAAAGCCCTCTGCACAGTGCTTTGCACTCAGTAAGGACTCAGTCAGTGTTAGCTATTGTTATTAATACTCGCAGCTGTAAGAGTCATACTCCAGGCTCTGGAGTCCAGTAGATTGGGCTCAGATTCTAGCTCTGCCATTTATTAGTTGTGGGCAAAATTGTTTAACCTTTCTGAGGCTCAGCTGTCCGGACTTCCACAGACAAGGAACAGTGATACCCACCTTGGGCATTTCTATAAAGCATTTAGTCCAGAACAGACACATAGTAGATGCTCCATAAACAGTGGGTTATCATTAGGATAAATAGCACCTCTTGCTGTGGACAGAACCAGGAAGCAGAGAGATCTTAATAGAACAGGATGAAGGACAGACTCTAAAAATGTGAAGGTAAATAGTATCTTTAAGAGCAGACCACCAACTTCAAGAGAAGCTCAACTTTTTTTTGCCTATTGAGCCCTGAGAGGAGTTTCTCCTATGAATTGATAGAAATGTGAATAGGGGTGAGAACAAATTGGCATTTGGATAGGATACTAGACCTTGGGCCCTGATCCCATTCGGTCCCTTGGCCAGGTAGCTCTTGGCCCCTCCCCAAGAGGCTCCAGAGGGAAATACATGATAGAGGCCACTGACTGGGCAATGAGCACCGATCCTGAAGCTGCCACTCAGTACCCCAGTACTGAGCTGTTCTCCCCTGGAGAACTCCTTTAGCTGAGGTGGGTTAGGCATTCTGGCCTCCCTTCTAAGCCTATACTTGAACTTGACTCTGTTGCTCCAGAGTAACCAAAACAGGCTGAAGCTCAAAACTCTGACCCCTTCCCTTTAGGGACCAGCCTAGACAATTGGTCTGACTCCTCTCTGAGATGCTACTTAGATCTAACCTGCCACAAGGGGGAAGAGTCAGAAGTCTGGACCCACCCAGACTTGACCTTTGAACTCCTTGGAAGTATAACCTCTGGCAATTTTGGTCCATGAAGGTCATGAAGGTATTCCTAAACCCTGGCCAGTCCATAATGTTACCTTTCCTTTAGGTGGGTGGATTTCCATGCCCTTAATCTTGACCCTGACTTAGGAGTGCATAGAGTTGGCCTTGAGCTCCCTGAAGGTCAGAATTCCCCCCTTGTTGACCTTTCTTCTGTCCCCAAGAGCTTAACAGCCAAGCCTATGATTAACTCAGGGTGTGGCTCTCTCCCCCTGCAGAAGAAATCAATGGAGAATCCGTGACATCACTCTGCATCCTCAGTTCTGCTCCATAATGTGCCTGCTGTGCAGCCAGGAGCTGGATAGTTTACCCCCCAAGGATTTAAGAATGCCTCTTTGATGTCCCTCTCCTTTTCCAGATGTGTAAAAGCAGCTAAAGACTAAATTGAAAAGTTCAATGTAGTTTTTCTAACCAACACTGATCACCGGGCAGGAGGTGGTCTGCAGTCCAGTGATGTATTTTGTTGAGATGCACAGCAGAGTTGGGCAACTTCATATACAAATCTGTATTTTTCACTTTTTGAAAGTGAAAATTGATCTGGCTGTACTGGGCCCCCATTCCCACAAGCTAACAAATCAGCCAGAGCTGAGTAGCAGCCCCTATTTTTAAATGAGGCATGCATCCTTGAGTCCCTGCTGGTTCCTGGGCAGGAGCTCTTGGGTCCCTACGCACCCTTATCTCCCCCCTGTTGTTTCACTTACCTAAGCTTCCTGGTCTCTATAGGCATTCAGCATTGCCACTCCTGGATAAGTCCAAGATATTCTATATTCTATCTCAAATTATGCTCATCAGATGGGGTTGTACAAGGAGAAGTGAAGGACAGCATAACAAATAATTCAATATCTGTGATATAAAAATGCCTTCAACTTGCCACCATCTTTCAGGTTCACAATAGAGACTCCCTGTCATTATTTAAGAGTATCCTTCTTCACTTCTCCTCAAGGAGGAGTTTGACATTGGAGTCAAGGACAAGACATTCTTCCCTGAGAAGTGCTGCTGTGTTTGCCCCTGACCCACCTTGAGAGGAGCTGTAGGGAAGGTAGGGGCAAGGACCCTTCAGCTGCTGGAGGCCATTAAAGATTCCATGATGTGATGGATGGTATCCTTAGTTACCTTAGGTGTAGTCACTACAACACATTTTTTCTTAAAAAAAGATTATTTATTTGAGAGAGCATGTGTGCTTGTGCAAGCCAGCTGGGGGGAGGGGCAGAGGGACACAGAGAGAGGGAATCGCCAGCAGACTCCCCACTGAGCACAGGGGTGATGTGGGCTTGATCTCACAACCCTGAGATCATGACCTGAGCCCAAATCAAGAGTTGGATGCTCAACCGACTAAGCCACCCAGGCGCTCCTACGACACATTTTTAATAGTTAAAAATCCCTCAATGTAAGTTGATAGTTTTAACAACAAAGCAGAGTCCACTTAAAGCAATTCTGCTCAAACACCATGGTCTCAGAACTCCCCATTAGACTCTGAAATCAGACAGACCTGGGACTGAATTCCAGCTTCATTACTAATCATCTCACCTCTCTACCTCTCAGTTTCTGTCTCCTTAAAATGGGCACCTCTTTGGATTCTCGTGAAGATTAAATGAGATAATCCACACTTGGTATCTAGTCCAGTGTCTAGAACATGGGAAACACTCAGTAGTGCTCTCTATTATTCTTACTCAGATTTGGAGGGTTTGATTTGCTCCAAGAGTGAAATTTAGAACATCTACAGCAGAACTGGCAGCCTGGAGGCAAACTTAGACCCACAAGTGTGTTTTGTTTGGCCTTTGGAACATTTATAGAAGCAAATTAGTTTCATGAGTATTTTATAGTTTTCTGAGTACAATGGAATATTATGCAGCCATCAAAAGGAATGAAATCTTGCCATTTGCAACGATGTGGATGGAACTGGAGGGTGTTACGTTGAGCGAAATAAGTCAATCAGAGAAAGACATGTATCATATGACCTCACTGATATGAGGAATTCTTAATCTCAGGAAACAAACTGAGGGTTGCTGGAGTGGGGGATGGGGTGGGAGGGATGGGGTGGCTGGGTGATAGACATTGGGGAGGGTATGTGCTATGGTGAGCGCTGTGAATTGTGCAATACTGTTGAATCTCAGATCTGTACCTCTGAAGCAAATAATGCAATATATGTTAAGAAAAAAAAAAAAAGAAGAAGATAGCAGGAGGGGAAGAATGAAGGGGGGGAAATCGGAGGGGGAGACGAACCATGAGAGACGATGGACTCCGAAAAACAAACTGAGGGTTCTAGAGGGGAGGGGGGTGGGAGATGGGTTAGCCTGGTGATGGGTATTAAAGAGGGCACATTCTGCATGGAACACTGGGTGTTATGCACAAACAGTGAATCATGGAACACTACATCAAAAACTAATGATGTAATGTATGGTGATTAACATAACAATAAAAAATTAAAAAAAAAAGCAAATTAGTTTCCAACATTTAAAAATCAAGGGGCGCCTGGCTGGCTCAGTCAGTAGAGCAGGGAACTCTTGAGCTCAGGGTCGTGGGTTCAAGCCCCATGTTGGGTGTAGAGCTTACTCAAAAAAATAATAAAATAAAAATCAAGAAAAAATTTTTTAAAAAGTCAGGAGAGTTCACATAAAAAACCCAGATTTCTGACATTTCTTGTGATATGGGTAGATCTAAGCATACTGGGCCCTCATTCTCAGATAGAAGCAAAAATTGGCTGTCCCCTTCAAATGGGATATGGGCTCCACTTGCTTGAGGGCCCACCTGACCCACTTCACTCATTTTTGTTGCCTGTTTGACTCCTAGGGGCATTTCAGTTTTTTGATCTAAAGGAATGGACCAATCTCCATTCCTCCTTCCTCATTATGGAGGATTCAGTCAATTCTCCATAAATATTATTTCCATCAGCCAGGCTTTAGAGAACGCAGGCAGCAGGTTGTATTTACTGGCAAATGCCCCAATGCCATCTCTGTTACCGGTTAAGTGCAGAGCCATCAGCTTCAGCAATCCATGGGGCAGAGGTAGGGTCAAGGGGTAGGGTCTGGGAAACGAACAAAGATTTGTACCTGTGAACAGATGCCCACCTCATCGCAAGATGTAGGTGGGCTGAAATTTAATAAGGAAAAAAGTGTAAAGTCTTGCCCTTATGTCTAAAAACCCAGCTGGCCAAGTACAGACTAGGGAGAGATGTGCTTAGCAGTAACGCTTGTAAAAAAAACTTAAGGTTCTCGTTGACAATAAGTTTGGTGTGAGTCACGGGGAGGCAGCTGCCAAAAACCTAATCTGATTTTGGGCTGGGTTTATAAGAAGTCTAGTGTCTGGAAGACCTTTCTAACAATTAGAACTGTCTTGAAGGGACAGGCAGGCAGTCTCCAGAAGCCTTGATCTCGCTAGTACAGGAGGTGTTCGAGGTTGGGGTGATATGCCCCAGGAAAAGATGGTCAGAATGGGGATTTAGGCATCAGAGGGAGATTTGTTCAAGGTGACAAATAAGCTCTCTGCCAACCTTGTGATTCTGCTTTGTGCAGCCCACTGGAAGAAGATAATTTCCATAATAAAAGTAAAAACTCTTGCTTCCTGGTAGAGGAAAGCAGACATGCTGAAGAAGCTGAGTGGATACAGACATTTTGATCTGTCAAAATGGAAATGTGAACTTCTGGTTCTTACATCATTAATTTGGACACAGATGCCACGGGGCCTTCTTCATCCCTGAACCTTCTCTCACCTGCAACCCCATCCCTGACCCCTGGCCTCATTTCTCAGAGATGGAGGGGGTGGCTGAGAGAGGGAAGGATCTGTTTTGCACATTACTGGTAATTTGTTTAAGCTGCACTTTTATGCAGAGCTTGCAAACTGATGGTGTACAGGCCAACTCCAGTCCTCAGATGTGTTTGATTTGGCCTGCACTGTGTCTTTGAAAAATGCGATTTGGATGCCAGCATGTAAAAATGAGGAGATTTCACATAAAATCTGGATTTCCAGCACCTTTTTAAAAAAAGTCAGAAGGTCTGGCAGCCTGGGTCTGCATTCCCACTTGGCAGCACCAGCTGGAGCTGAGCACCCGTAGCTCTCCTTTGATAGGACTTGAGCTCCCTTGGCCACTGTTGTCTCCTTAACCTCCCCTGCTTTACTAGTTCACCTGATGTACCTGGTCCCCTAGGTACTGGAGTTACCACCCCCTGGTGTAGTGGTGGTGGTGGCTTTTTTTTTTTTTAAACAAAAATATCATTGAACTTTATTTTCATTATATAAAAGTCACTGATTACTTTTCTGCAACCTTGGAGAGAATTATCATGTTTGGAATGGGTCTGACTTAAAGTATAGCCTTTGTGGCATACCTGGAATGCACTTTCTAGGAGGTGTGTCCAGGGGTACCTCAAAGAGAAACAGGCATCTTCAGAGCAGCTGGCACCGAGGTGAAATTTGTACTGTATCTCAGGAAAGACTTGCTTATAGGTGTTAAGACAGTGTGGACCAAGAACGCAAACAGTACCAACATGAGCATCAAATTGAAATTTTTCTCCCAGAGCCAAGTCTATACAGTATGTTGTTTCACGATAAGAAGAGATTTATTTATTCATTTAAGCCTGACTAATACATTAGATAATGGTTTATTTTCAAGACCATATCAAAATGCCCCGCACTGTCGGAGACATCTTTAGGATGCAGTTGTGTGGACTTTGCTCATTCATCTTCCTGACATGGGGCCGGCAGCTGGAGGCCCACAGGGGAGGGTTGGGGGTGTGGTGGGGGGGAGCAGAGATGCCTTTATAGCTGCTCCCAATATGTACGTGTGGCTCATATAATACCACAAGCCCCCAGTTCTTGCATCTCAGCGAACATCCCCAGCTGTACTTTTGAACTGCTCCAAGGCTTCTGATGGTTTTTCTTACATTGACCCAAATCCTCATGTAACTTCCCCACTGTGGGCCTGTTCTGGAGCCGTGCAGAACAATGGCTGCTTCTTCCACAGCACAGCTCTGCAGAGATTTGCAGACAGCAGTCTCCTCTGTTTTGGGAGCCTGCTGACGATCCTTGAGGAGGGGGGTGGGTGGGGCACAGAGAGACCAAGGGGATTTAAGAGAGACAGTATTGCCTTCAGGTGGGTCTGGAGCTGGGCAGTTTCTGCTTGGGAAGCCCTTAGTCTCACACAAAGCATCAGCCTCTCCACAGGCTCCTCGTGCCAGCCTCTGAACCTTTCTATCAGCTGTGGGGCCTGGGGGAGACCAAGAACTGAAGCTTTTTATGAAGCTTTGGTATCTGGTGGTAGAAATTGTAAGAACTTTATCAGAAACAGGGAACCATCAAGTGCATTTGGCTCAATGTGTGATGTTTGCTACCAGTCAAGGGGAGTGAGGCCTACCTATAGGCCTATTGATTGGCTTCCTCACTTCAAGATAGAATTTGCTAGACCCTCATGCTGCTTGAGTCTGTGTCTCTGCTCTTAGGTTCTCAGACTGAAATTGTCCAACCCAGGACTTTGAAACCCTTAGGGACACCCTCCAGTCTCACTTCTTTGCAGAGTGGGCCTGTCCCTACATGGGACCTCAGGCTCACGGCTTAGGAAATGCCCTGTTGGTCTGAGTTACCTCTAGTGTGGACAAAGGTTTTCATCTGCCTCTCCATGGTGTAGCATCTGGTGGCCATCTTGTGTTTTTCCTGTAGTTGCTTCAGTGAATCCCTTCCCTGAGTCATCTTTTGAGTGTTATTTCTCTTTTACCTTTCCTCAGTCTCTCTCTCTCTCTTTTTTTAAAGACCTGCCCTTGCTTAGGGCCTTTCTTCTACAGATGGAAGTGGTACATGTGAATTGTGGGAATTCCAGGAAGGTATTATCTCTTGGGCGTGGCAAGGACTCCCTCCGATGACATGGCATCTCTGGAGGATGCAGAGTCTGTGTGGTGGGGTGAGGGAGAAGATGGGCAGGCACCCTCTGAACTGTCTGGAGAGGATAAGGGTTGCAGGTGGGTGGATGACGTCTCCGTAGTGCTGTCTCCCTTCCCACTTTCTTCCCAATGTCCCCTTCCCCACACCCCTCGTTTCTTGTTTTGGGAAAGGAAATGGTGACATCCATTTGTAAAGGGCATGACGTCTCAGCATCATGTCATTGCTGCTTCCTAGTCCAGGGTGCTGGCCATTCCTTACCTGACCTGCTTGGCCTTCCCTGGCGCTTCCGTGGCTCTGAGTCAGAAATAGAGAAGTTTGTATCTCTAGGAGTTGTTCTATTAGCTGGGTTTGGGTGATAGTGGGGGACCCATCCCAGTTGGTGCTGCAGGCATTATGTGCCAGGGCTAAGGGCACAGAGCTTGTATGTGTAGAGTGTGAGGAGGGCTCTGCGGGGGAGGGAAGGTGGTCAGGTGTTCCTTCTAGAGGAGCATCTGTCCCCTTCGGAGCCCCGTGGCTTGTGACATGGCTGTACGTGAGGGAACAGTCTATCTGGAGCCCATGTTACTCCTGTGTAGTAGAGAAAGCTAATCAAAACCTCCAGAGGAGAACTGCCTGTCTTCCATCCAGAATCAAGACTAATTGATGTTCTTTAATGGAAACAAATCGAATCTCTCAGCAACCCTTCCCATTAAGCTTACAATCATGTACTTTTCTACCAAGGCACAGGCGAGTTTTTCAGAATCAGCAGGTTCTTGGAAGCAGCTGACTCTTGGAGACCATTTTTATCTGTCCTCAGAGTGGCTGGTGGGAAATGGAGAGAAAATGCCTTTAAGTTATGGGGCTGGAGGTATAATTATCCTTTGCCTGTGGTTTGCACAGCCTACTCACATCCTTATTGCATGTGATCTTCCTGACAGCCCTGTGATGCAGATGGTGTCAGGGTTATTATTATCTCTATTTTTTTTATTTTTTAATTTATATGAGTACTTTCTTTATTCTCAAATTGATAAAAGCATTTAACACATACTTTACAGTATAAACAAAGTAAGTGTTATGCACTTTGCTTATAGAGGGACTTAAGGTATTTCAAGCATTCTATAGTTCAGTTTTTACAAAAAGTAAATTTCCAAATAAACCTTTGGTTAGTAGAAGTGATTATGTACTGTCAAATCCATTTTCCAAAGTTGTTCAAGGAAAAAAAGGCTTCATCCACTAACACAGGTATTTCTTGTACAATCAAACCTTTTTACTATTTAGTAAGTGGGGAAAATATTACAGTAATTTGCTTTTAATTTCCAAGTCTGGATCAGCTTTTTTCCTTCTCCTTTATACGTGGCCAGAATACCATGACTTTTGAAAAGCATAAATTAGGTGGAATATCATGTCTATTTTATAGCTGAGGAACCCCTCTAGACTTTGAACACTACTCCCTCAAGATGTTTGCTATAGAAAGGGCTCTGTTCGGGTGCCTGGGTGGCTCAGTTGGTTAAGCAAATGCCTTCGGCTCAGGTCATGATCCTGGAGTCCCGGGATCGAGTCCCGCGTTGGGCTCCCTGCTTGGCAGGGAGTCTGCTTCTCCCTCTGATCCTGCCCCTCTCATGCTCTCTGTCTCCCATTCTCTCTCTCAGATAAATAAATAAAAAATCTTAAAAAAAAAAAAGAAAGAAAGAAAGGGCTCTGTTCAAGTAAGTGTAGGAAGCATTCTAGTGTGCTCCCTTCTTATTTTTTTTTTTAAAGATTTTATTTATTTATTTGCTAGAGAGAGAGAGCATAGGCGAGAGAGAGTGAGCGAGAGAACAAGCAGGGAGAGCTGCAGGCAGAGGGAGAAGCAGGCTCCCTGCTGAGCAAGGAGCCCAATGTGGGACTCGATCCCAGGACCCTGGGATCATGACCTGAGCTGAAGGCAGCCACTTAACGGACTGAGCCACCCAGGCGTCCCGTAGTGTGCTCCCTTCTTAGAGATTCGTAATGTACTTCCATATAGTAAAGGCTCTGATAAGTCCTGTAGAAAAGAAATTATTTAACCCATGGTTTTTTGAACTCATTAATCCAGGTACTATTTTTTCTTTAGGATACATCTATTGGCATCTTCCAGATGTACAAATGTTTTCTGTAAAAGGCCAGATAGTAAACATTTCAGCCTTTGTGGGCCATATGGTCTCTGTTGCAACTACTCAACTTTGCTGTTTAATGCAAGAGCAACCATTGATAGGCGCATGGGCATGGCTGGCTCCAGTAAAACTTTATTTACATAAATAGGCTGTGGGCCGGATTTGACTCATGTAGTTTGTAGTTTGCTGACCCCTGTTCTAAAACGAGCATCCTGCAGTACCTTTTTTGGGAGATGCTGTTTGAAGTGTCCAGGGAGTCCTAGAAAGGGACTGACTCATCTTCCAGAATAGCTGGGATGAGTGGCAATGTCTTGTTGAATGTGGTTCAGAGATTGAATGCCTTGCTCAGGATATATGACTGCTAAGTACCATTATAGAGATGTCACCTAGGCTACTGACTAAAATTTTAATTTATTTTTCATTGTTCTCTGCTCCTTTGGAGTGAAGGACCTGGGAAGGAGGCAAAAGGCACTGAGTGCACGCTGTGTGCAATTGAAGTAATGTGCACGTAGGTACATATGGGTGTTTGTGTGCAGGTTAATCTGAGTGTGACCATAGTATCTGTGTCATTAAGCATGAATATGGCTGATAGATAAGTTATCCAGCTAGAGGTCTTTGTTTCAAAGCACCTAATGGGAGATGCTGAAGAAATTCACCACTGCTATTTTTTTTTTTTTAATTTTTTTTATTTGACAGAGAGAGACACAGCGAGAGAGGGAACACAAGCAGGGGGAGTGGGAGAGGGAGAAGTAGGCTTCCCACTGAGCAGGGAGCCCGATGTGGGGCTTGATCCCAGGACCCCAGGACCACGACCTGAGCCGAAGGCAGATGCTTAACAACTGAGCCACCCAGGCGCCCCTCACCACTGCTATTTGAATTGAGGTCTGTGGCAATGTTAGGAATATATTCAATGAATGTGCAAGAATTTACAAAACATGTAACATGTGAACTTGCTTTAATCAGAACCTTTGGTAGCAAGCAACAGAAACAGCTGAAGCTGGTGGTAATGAAAATAGAGTTTATTTAAAGACACAGGGTGTTCTGTGGAACCCTGGTGGGGAAATGCAGTTGGCCTCGGGATGGCCCAGGACCAGGAACCGGGTTGCTAGGGAGCCCAGGTTTGTTCTAGATATTAGCTGGTGTACTTTCTCTCATTTTGGCTTCTCTTTGCACATCTGCTTCACTCTTCCTTCTTGGCTATTTCTTCTCTGGCCATTTCTGATATTTCTACATGACACGTAAACAATGGTTGCTGACAGCTCCCAAGTTCATGTTTCATTTGGAGGTGAACACATGGAAAGACTGTCTCTCTTGCTCCTTCTTTCTCTGTTTCTGATTTGTTTTCTTTTCTTCCTCCCTCACTTCAGTATTGCTGGGGAAGAGATTCTAATTGGCCCAGCTTAGGTGGTCCCTGAACCAAGTTGTTGTGGCCAGTGAGGTGGGGTTAACATCAGAACTGTGTCAGCCAGAATCCTACTCCTGTTTATGAGTAGACACTTTCCAAAGAAGAGGGTCTACTCTAGCCCTGCCCTAGCTAGGCACTAAGTAGGTGCAAAGTGAAGTTGAATATTTTTATCCAGTGACATTTATAAACTACTTGGAAAGTAAAACAAATACATAGTAGTGATGAGAATGTCAGATGTGCTAAATTGTTTCATTAAACAGTGAAGAAGATAATAGTATAAATAGGGGACTAATTTTGCTGTACAGACTTTGAATGGAAAAAGAGAGACAGGAAAGGCTTGTGTGGGCTCACATCACCAGAAAGGGCTTTAGGCAGCAAAGGTGTTCTCTGAAGGTGGGTGGGAAGCAAAAAAATTCTGACTAGGGAGATGGGCATGGGTAAAAACATAGAATTATAGGTAGAAATATGGTCTGGTTCCGTAACACAAAGCTCCCTTAAAAGGAGGGGGGTAACTTTGGACAGCAGTGGGAGGCACACTCAGGGAAGTGGAGAACATTGCTGGAGCCAGTTCACTGTTCTCAGGTTAACTGCAGCAGATGCAGGTGGGGCTGTCCCAGGAAGGGCCAGAAGCTAGAGCCACGACCTCCTGGGGGAGGGGCCCTCCTCCCTCCCCAGCTCCACGTGGGCTGGAGAAAGTACAAGTTGGCAGGTGCAGGTCCACACAATGGGAGTGTTGGGTATCTGAGATGGGGGTACTCTGTAGTGATGGCAAAACAGTGCGCGCAAAAAGCAGGGCCTGGCCATGGTGTTGGGTAAGTCAGGGACAAACCTTGGGCTCTAGAGAATAAAGACAGGTACTGTTACCGGAGGGTGGGA
This sequence comes from Mirounga leonina, assembly GCF_011800145.1. Classification (NCBI taxonomy): domain Eukaryota; kingdom Metazoa; phylum Chordata; class Mammalia; order Carnivora; family Phocidae; genus Mirounga; species Mirounga leonina. The sequence continues at coordinate 8,833,419 of NW_023270855.1, forward strand.
CAAGGTGGGACTTGAGAGAATGGGGTTTGGGGTACAGGACAGAAACCCCAGGAATCTGAAATGGGCCATGAGGCTGCAGCAGGACTAGCAAGGAGAATGGAGTTGCTTTGTCTTTCTGCAAACTGTCCTTCTCCCTTTCCCTCTTTGCAGCCTTCCTGTCCTTCCTCCCACTGCTCAGGACCTTGCAGCCTGCAATTAGCTAATCATCTGGATATCCATGACTGATGTGGCTTTAGCCCTCACCCCATTTTAGGAACTTTTGCATTGGAACAGAAGCTATAAATGCCTCAGACCAAAAGAACAACAGTGCCTGGGATGTTAGGACAAAGACACTAAGTTCAATGTCAGAAATTCCATTTGTGCCCCTCTGTGGCGAGAACTCTCACTGGGGATGGAATGAGCAAACAAAATGCCTGCTCTGTAGCAGCTTTAGCCTCACTGAGAGCAGCAGATACAGGGCCACCCTGTAACAGTTGGGCAGCACCTTCAGGGAAGGAAAAGCCCCCAGCGTAGGCGCCATCTGAGAGCCAGTTAGCTTTAGAGGAGGCCTTGTGTTGTTGCTTGTTTGTAGCTCGGAGAGGCAGGTGGAAAACATGCAGGACTTGGGAGTCACAGGATCAGGATTTGAATTCCTGATAGGCCATTCCCTCATTGGGTGAAGATACTCAGTCTCCTGAGTATTTGGAGGTCACGGTATCCACGGCGATAGCTTGTGTGCCTGTCCCTGCCACACGGTAGGTGCTCAGTACATAGGTGTTCTATCTGAAGCTCCAGTCCTGATGAGAATCACAGCATTTGCCTGGATGCCCACCCTTGGCTGGAATCGCTGACAGCCATGAAGCTTCTGATTGGAACTTCCAGTAGCAAGGGACTGACCACCTCATAAATCAGACTATCCCCTTGTTGGAAAGGTTTGCTAGAAAAGTCTTCCTCGAATGGAACTGCAAGGCACCTCTGTCTTTTGGAACAACTCAGAGTAAGTCTAAGCTGGCTGACTTGTGGTAACATTTTCATGATTTGAAGACCACTTTTGTGTACTCCTAAGTCAAGCGTGGGGAATAGTTTATGTCTAATGTGTCACCTGTGTCCCTTTATGGAGAGACCTCTCGTTTGGAGATGGTATGATCCCCAACCGAGTGCCAACTATGATGGATTGGTAGTGGCTGCTAGGGGGCTGTGTTGAGAAGGGTTCTGAGACTGTGTTCCAAGGTCAGTAGGAAAAAATATCATACCTGCCGTGGGCTCAGGGATGGGCAGTGGTGGTTTATATGCAAAGTTTGTTTTCTCTGCTAAGCATTCTGATGCTTAGATTCTTCTGTTATGCTCTAGATGACTTGTTCCCTGACCCTCTGGTCTCTTTTTCCTGCCACATTTCAGCTTATCAATATTTTAAAAGCCATCTGGCTGCCATATCTTCCACCTAATTCATTTCTAGGGTGGATTTAACCAACCCGGCTGGCAGGGCTGGGGTCTCTCCTAGAGCAGTGTTTTCTGGGAAATCTTCCCAAATAGAGGAGGACCAGTTTTGAGTCTGCAGTCCACTGATAAGCCTTCCAAATTATTAACATCACTTAGAATATGGAGATCAAGCTAAGTACGGTCTTTCCGAAATACCCTGAACAATTTGAAGGCCCGGGAGACTAATAATACATCCCTTGATCCTGTTAATGCAGCTTAAAGGTTGCATTAGCTTTCTCCCTGTGTTTGTAAAGCTGAAACTCAGAGACTCTGCTCTTGACTCTGAGGTTGGCAGGGAGGAGAGGGCGGAGGGAGGTGGGGGGAAGGGCAGGAGAGCCAGACCCAGCCAGGACATCTCCTCCTGCCCCTTTTGTGCCAGCCCCCTGTGGCATGTGGGTAATGACCACTGGCACGGGGCTCACTGAGGGAGGAAGAACTTCCACTGGCGCCGGGGGCCCGTCCTGCTACCTATTTTCTGCCATCATGGTTCTCTGTCTTACCCTACCCCCCCACCCGTCTCCTCCTTGCCTCTGTGACTCTCTCTGGACGGTTTGGCTTCCACAGGGCCAGGACCTGCAGCCAGCACTGAGGTCCAAAGGCCACAGGGCTCCTTCTGTCACAGTGAGGTTGTCTGCCCTAAATGTCCCTGGACCACTGTCAGTCTGTGAAGTGTCTCTCAGTCTGCAACAACATGAAAAAATAAGGACAATGCAGGGATTTTCCCATAAAGCTAACTGTGCGTGATTAAAGACCTGCCTTTTATTCTAAATGATGTTCTTCCTTCCTTTCTGGTGTGTGTGTGAGAGAGAGAGAGAGAAAGGATTATACTTTCTTAAACAACTGGGGTTGTTTTTCTCCCTAATACCTTTTGTAACTTTGGCCACCCTTTGTAGACACAACCCCTACCATTTTTGAGGTGGGGGGATTTTATTTTATTTATTTATTTTTTAAGATTTTATTTATTTATTTGACAGAGACACAGCGAGAGAGGGAACACAAGCAGGGGGGAGTGGGAGAGGGAGAAGCCGGCTTCCTGGCTGCACAGGGAACCCAATGTGGGGCTCTATCCCAGGACCCTGGGATCACGACCTGGGCTGAAGGCAGATGCTTAACGACTGAGCCACCCAGGTGCCCCAGGGGGTGGGGTGGGGGCGGATTTTAGTGACCTGTGAAATCTGTTCGGAAATCTACAGCCTTGTCCAAGGTGAGGCCCATCAGGACTACTCGGTATGTTTCCCAGGATTGCGGAGCGGTGGGGGTGGGGTAGTGAAGGATCCTGGAAGATGCAATCTGGTATCCTAATGAGGCCAATGAGGCACAGGATTGGATCATGGGTAACTTTTATTAGGAGTTTAAATTTCCCACAGCTCTATTTATTGTAAAAGCAGCGTTGTTTGGGATTGTGGATTTGGGAGACTCGGTTAATGAGTGCCTGCCTTGTCAATTTTTAGCATGGCTCTGGCAAGTGACTTAGCCCCTTAGTGCCTCAGTTTGTCTGTGAAATCAGAACAATGGGGCCCTTTTCCTAGGGCTGTTAGGAGAATGACTGTACGCCACGTTGTTTAGCTGCAAGGAGCCATCGGATGCTGCTTTTTATTGTAGTTATTTCTGACAACATTCAGCTAGTGCTTCTCAGGGCTTCTACTACTGTGCAGACATGCAGTGTTTGCAGGGTGATAGAGGATTCAAAGAAATGAGGCAGAGATAATGGGTGGGACTGTCCCATGGGGCATTTCTGGCCAGGTGAGTCTTCTCTGCGTGGACTGGCCTGTGCATTGTACATGTTTATCATCCCTGGCCCCTACGCAGTAGATGCTGGTATTGCTCCCCAGTTTTGGGGGCATACCCCCACGAGTTTTGCATTCCCCTTGGGATGGTCCTGCCTCCAGGGGAGAGCCAGAGGCTGAGCGCTCTGGAATGGTCTGAGACAGTTTAATAGAGTGTGGAAAAGAGGAGTCTTTAGGGAATGGCCCTGTGGGCTGATACTCCTACACTGTGCATATTAACACTTGGTATTCTGGTTTTCTGGATGTTGAACAGAGAAGGAACTTGGTGTCACAGAAGGAGCACAGCACAGAGAGACAGGGAATCTGCACTTGGGCTCTAAGTTTGCGACTGCCTAGTTGGGCGATCCCGAGAAAGTCTCTTCCTTTTCTGGGTCTCATCTGTAAAATGAAGGGTATGGAGAAGATGGTTCTCTATGGCTCCAGGATCGGAAGGGAAATGGCTTAGATTTGAGTGAGACCAAAGGAAGAATCTGCTACAGGTCATGCTCTGAAGAGGGAGGAGGAGTAGGCCTGACTGCTCACCTTTGACTGGATTGGGAAAGATGAAATCTGATGGGGAGGCTGGGGCTGGAAGAACTGATTGACCGAAGTGGCTGCCGAAACCAATTCTCTTGGTTTTTAAATTGTTTAAATTTAGTTCATGTTTTGAATATGTAGTAGAGACACATACAAAGAATTATAAATATAATGGTAAGTACTCCTTCGCATCCACCCAGCTCCCCTGCCCCAAAGGCCACTTCAGTTTCACTTCCCAGGGATAGTTTTGTCTCGGTTTCTTTGACCCGGGACTGAGAAGACGGTTTTCAGCATGCCGTGGTTGTTCTGCCTTTAACTTTCTGGTCTGAAGGGTGAGAAATTTGATCCTCCTGTAGCATGTGGTTAGTTTCCTACAATGAGTTTCCCCTATTAGTCATAGTTTCTATTTGCTACTCTTGGGTAGAGATACAGCCTTTTTCATCTCTCTCCATTTCCCCCCACTTCCAAGTTCCCTGTCCTTCATTTGAATCAGGGAATTCCATAAACACAGATTAAACTTAAGATAGGACATCTGGACACTGCATCTTCGCCATCATGGATTTCAGAGGGGGCTCATATCACATAATTGTCTATTTTGATGATACCCCAAATGGTTTCAAAGCCTCATATTCTTTTTTGTCTTGGAGCTTAACTCAGTCCTGCGAGTAACTGCTTTTTTTCTCATCTGGTGTTGTAAAGTTTATGCCCAGTGAGTGGGAAGCACTCTTGGATGTTAACTGTATATTGAGGGAAGAACTCTGGACTTGGAAGGAGAAAACCTGGGTTTGAGTGCAAAATAAGCTGCTTTTTTGCTGTGTGATCTGTGGCAAACTGCTTGGCCTCTCTGAATCTTTGTTTCCTCATCTGTAAAATGAGGGTTGTGCTACCTACCCTTTACAGCTGTTTTTAAGGTTACATAGGGCAATGATGTGAGTATACTTTGCAAACTGTTAAGAGCCTTACAATTATCATTATTGTAATTCTTTAAAAAGTATTTATTGAGCTTCTGTTGTGTTCTAGATACCAGAGATAGTGTGGGAAATGAGCTTATATTCTGGTGTGTGTGTGTGGTGGCTAGTGTAGGGGCATGAAGGAAAGCAGGGAGACTGGTAATAAAAAGGTTAATAATAAGCAAATTCAGATAATGGTGATTATTACAAAGAAAATAAAATAGAGTAATGGAATGGAAAATGAATGGGGGGAGGAGGATTGGAGTTCTTGATAAAAGAGCAGGAAAAGCCTCTCTAAGTTGGCACCTAAATGTCATGTGAAGAGCTGGGAAACCAAATCCAGGCCTAGGAAGCAGCAAGTGCAAAGGCCCTGGGGCAGGAACAACAAACTTTGGAGAATAAAAAAAAAGAAAGGAGGAGAAAAGGGGGGAGGTATACTGTAAGAAAGTGGATATAGCAGGCGCAAAGTGAGCATGGTAGAGAATGTCACAAGAACTGGTGGTGAGGTTGGCCAGAATAGGGCCACAGAGGGCCTTGTGGACCATGTTAAAAACTTGAATTTTATTCTCTGTGCAATTAGAGATTTTAAGCAGGGAGATGACATGATCAATTTTCTCCTTTAAAAAGACCTTCCTCCTGGAACGTGGAGAATAGATCGTTGGTAGGCAAGGAGAGCAGTGAGGTGAGTCAGGGGTTATCACAGCAACCTAGGCAAGAGATGATGCCTGCACATCAGAACAAGCTCAGCTAAAATCATCCTTGAGGTATTTGGGTATGAAGCTCATGTAACTGGTTTCATATGAAAAGGATGGTCTCCTGGTGTAAAGTTGGGTGTTCTCTTTTTTACTTTTGCCTATCCGCTTTGCTCTCTCTTAGGAGTATGGAAGGGGTTGAAGTGAGTAGGGGGAAATTCTGTATTTCCTTTTCAGTGGATGCAGGGGTTGGGACCACATGGTCCTGTAATTAATAAGCAAACATTTAGGGGCGCCTGGGTGGCTCAGTCGTTAAGCGTCTTGCCTTCGGCTCAGGTCATGATCCCAGGGTCCTGGGATCGAGCCCCGCATCGGGCTCCCTGCTTGGTGGGAAGCCTGCTTCTTCCTCTCCCATTCCCCCTGCTTGTGTTCCCTCTCTCACTGTGTCTCTGTCTTTCAAGAAAATAAGCAAACATTTACTGACCATAGGAAGATTTTTCTAAGCCTTTGGTTTTCACTTCAGGTCAGACTTTCCTGGGGACAAACGGGGCATCTGCCCAGAAACCTGGCAAGGAATAGTCTACATGATTTGTGTTGACAATGGGCACAAGGAGCAGCAGTGATAACCAACACAGGGCCACCCAGATGGCAGGGCAGGTTGTCCCCTACACAAGGGCACCTGGCTGAGAGGAGGGCCTAAAACCCAGTCCAGACTCTGCTTACCAAGCAATTTGCTCTGGTGTGGAGCTAAATCAGCAGGAGAAGGGGCTGTCTTTTTCTAACTGGCACCAAGGCACCATCTGGTTTAGCAGTAGCCCTCCCCAAAACTCTTGGGGTTTCTGCTCTGTGGCCTGGTTTCCAGGGTTTGTCTTCACCTTAATTATTCGAGTCAGTCAGGATTTCTTTTAACAAATATTTATTGACTACTTATTGTGTACCAGGTAGCGGGTTTATATTGATGAACAGACAGACATGCTTCCTGCCCTCATGAAGCTTATAGTCTAATAGAGTTCACTCCATCTTTCTTTCTTTGTAACAGCTGGAGAGCTTCCTTTTGGGGAAGCCTGGGCTGATCTCAGCCCCTCTACTCTGAGTCATGAGATGTTGGCACCTGACTTGGAAGCACCTCTTGGGGTTAGGGAACAAACCACCACCCACAGTACACATCTCAGTCCAGATTTTCAGGGATATGGGACCAGCGTGGCTATGGGTTATGATTAGCACAGCTCCTTCATTCACTTCTGATTAGGAGAAGCAAAAAAAAAAAAAAAAGTAGCACTGTGGTTTCCATTGATAAAGGGAAAGATTTATCCTTGAGACTTGGAGTCTTCATAAAAACTCTACTTAAAATATGTACACTTTTGGGACATCTGGGTGGCTCAGTTGAGCATCTGACTTTTGATTTTGGCTCAGGTCATGATCTTGGGGTCCAAGGATTGAGCCCCGCGTCAGGCTCCATGCTCAGCGGGGGTGTCTGCTTGAGAATTCTCTCTCTCCTCTCTCCCTCTGCCCCTCCCCCTGCTCGTGCTCTCTCTCACTCTCTCTCTCAAATAAATCTTTGAAAAAAATATGGGCACTTTTCTGTATGTCTATTACACTTCAGTAAAAGTTAAGAAAATACTAAAGTTTTTGAGCTGCCAGAGTCTGAGCTTAAGAGAACTCAAGACAGGGAGGCGGGTCAGGTATATAGGTGAGGCCTTCCTGGGGTCTCTGTATCTTGATGGGGTCCTTAGGCCCTTGATGTCATTCTTCAGCTTAATGAATAATCAGATTATTTTTATCAACCTTTGAGAAATCCTTTTTTTTTTTTTGACTAGCCAAACTCAAAAGAAATTGCATTATAAGCCAAGGTATCCATAGATAGGTTAACACTGGAGGATACACCTCTCCAGGGCATTCCTCTTCCCAGCTTTAAGGTGGCTGGCTGGGAAACAGAATTAGTCATTGTTTGGGGAGCTTGGAATGAGAGAAAGACAGAGATGGGTGGTTTTCAGATTTTTTTTTTTTTCCAGGCTGCGGTGGAGCTGGGAGAATGAGAGATTCCATACATCTTGTGACCAGATGTGGCATTTTTAACTGGGACTCAGCAGTATCAACAAAACAGAGTCCATTTAAAACAACACTGCTTTCCTTACCTATTTATTTTAATTTTTACATTGTATTTTTTTAGATTATAAAAGTAATGCCCACTTCCCCCTAATACTTTGTTAAGAAAATGTTCAAACATATAGCAAAAATACCTAGTTCTAAAAAAAATCATATATATGTGAAGTGCACCATAAAGAAAGTAAAAGGTTCTTATAATCCTGCCTCCTGGAGAGAATACTACTGTTAACCTGTTTCCTATATATTCCTACAGAATTTTTTCTGTGTGTATACTAATATATATTATAATTGCCTTAACAATTGTATAGTATTATTCATACTATTTCATTTGTTCTAGGAAAATTTAAGTTTTTCTTGGACATCTTTGCCTGTGAGAATTTATTGATTTATCTCATTTTATTTTTAAAATAGTTTTACTGAGGTATAAATTATGTACCATAAAATTCACCTGTTTTAATTCATTGACCTGTATAATTGACTTTTTTAGTAAATTTTCAGAATTGTGCAACTAACACCATAGTCCAATTTTAGAATGTTTCTGTCACCCCTAAAATATTCCTTTTGCCCATTTGCAGTCACTCCCCGTCCTCATCTCTGTCACCAGGCAACCACTAATCTATTTTCTGTCTCTATAGATTTGCCTTTTATGGGCTTGCATATAAGTAGAATAAAAAATGTGTATTTTTCTGTGTCTAGCTCCTCTTAACAAACAGAGTGTTTTTGAGGTTCATTCATGTGACAGACCTTTGTTCCTTTTCAACAGTGTTACATTTTAGGATATTCTTCATTTTGTTTACTTACCAGTTGGTGGATATTTGGGTTGTTACCAGTTTTTGGCTAGTACGAATATGCTGCTGTGGACATTTGGGTCCATGTCTCTATGTGGATGTATGTCTTATTCTTCTTGAGTGCCTATACACATTTCCATTTTGTGTTCAGCCAAACCTCACTGGTGGCCATTTACTTGTTTTTTGTTTGTTTGTTTTTGATGAACAAATAATGCTGTATTGAACATCCTTTTTTTTTTTAAATTTTTTTAAGTAATCTCTGCACCCAATGTGGAGCTCAAGTGCATGACCCTGAGATCAAGAGTTGCATGCTCTTTTGACTGAGCCAGCTGGGCTCCCCTGTATTGAACATCCTTATACATATATCTTTATGCATATGTGTGAATGTTTTTGGAGGATATATATTTAGAAGGGGAAGTTCCTAGTAAACAGATGTAAACATTTGACATTTCAATAGCTAGTATCAAATTGTCTTCCAGAAGCTGCACCAACTTCTATCTCCTGCCCCTGGCAGCACAGGAGAGTGACCATTTTCCCTTGTACTTGTCAGTGCAGGCGAGAATGAATATTTTAGTTTTTCTAATATCATAAATGAAAGATGTCTTATTGTCATTTTAATTGATATTTCTTTTATTATGAGAGAGGTTTTGACCATTTGTTTGTCTACTCCCAATTTTCCAGTGAGTTGCTTCTTTTCCTATAGCTTTGAAATAACTCTTTGTATTTTGGGAAATTGACCTTTTGCTTATAAAATCTACTGCAAATGTTTCATTCCTCTGCTTATCCCTTTTTTCCCCCCTCAAAAATTCTGTTCATGGTCATTGTGCCATACACATGTTTTACATTTTTAAGTAATCATATCTGTTAGGGACAAAAAAAAAATCTGTGAACATTTTACAACTATCACTGAGATATTTATAATATCCCCAGAAGGAGGTCAGGAAGGTAAAATGTTGATGGGGGAGAAAGCTGAGGGACGTTATATGCGCTTCATCTACCAAACATCTGGACAGTTAAGAGATTTTTCCCCACTCTTTATGTAGTTGTTTTGGTGTCATATAAGCATAGCCTTCACATATAAGTGCAAAGCCTGAGAACTAAATCTGGACATGTTTTGCTTCCCAGCCCCTTGCTAATAATAATTATGACAGCTGACATGAATCGAATGCGTACGATATGTCATTGGTTGTTGTTAATTGTTGCAATCACTCTGTGAGAGAGGTACAGTTATTTCCCCATGGAAAAAGGCACAGGGATCTTTTAAGTAACTTGGTCAAAGTCATACAGCTAGCAGATGCTGGGGCCGGGATTCAGACTTAGGTTCACCTGACACCAGAACGTGTGCTTAACTAGGACTCCTTTCATTATCCCTTCCTAAAGCATTCCATGAATTGACTTAGCTTTGGACAATAAGAGGATATTTCAAGAGGGCTTTAGAAAGGGACTTGGCAACATCTGTGGGTTCTATTCTTAACACCCCAAAACTCTTCTCTTTTCTTGTAATGAGGAGAGAAGGCATGCATTTGCAGTAGTCTGGGGAGTTGAGGCAGGAAGAGTAGATGATGGGTTTCTAAGACCCTTCTGACTTTTCTGTTTGCTACGTGTCAGAAATGAGCTGGCTGTTGGCAATTAGATCTTGGCCCAATGGAGGGAGGTTGGGATAATGGAAGAAGAGAGGTGCTTCAAGCTCTAGCTCTGAAGTCAAAATGGTTTCTTGGTGGGCATTTTTCTGCCTGGGATATTTTTTAATTTAATTTAATTTTATTTATTTATTCATGAGAGACAGAGAGAGAGGCAGTGGGAGAAGCAGGCTCCCAAGGAGCAGGGAGCCCGATGCGGGACTCGATCCCAGGAGCCTGGGATCATGACCTGAGCTGAAGGCAGATGCTCAACCATCTGAGCCACCCAGGCGCCCTCTGCCTGGGATATTTTGACCCTGGGCAATCCTAGGCTAACCTGGATAGGTCTGAGGATATTGAAGACCTAGAAAGAATATGGTCAAAATACATAAAAATCTTGGGGATCTGGGAAAAGATGGGCATACTCTTGCTCATTTATTGTTACTCAAGAAGCCTAGGGTGCCAAAGGCAACTGTGAGAGGGGGGCACAAAGATGAATCAAGCCTGTTCTTAGGGGACTCACTGTCTGGGTAGGGAAGAGGGATCTGTTCAAAGAGTAGTTGAACTAAAGTAGAGGCAGTGACTTGAGAGGTTCAGCTAAAGAGCTGGGAGTCAGAGCAGAAGGAGCACAGACTTTGCAGCGATATAGACCTGGCCTTGAATTATGTCCTAAGATAATGACAACAACAAGAGCATTGTTGAGCACTTACCATATGTGCTGCATGGTTTGGCAGACAAGGGGATCCTCTTCAGGATTGAAGGACTTATCCTTAGGTCCTGGGGGTTCTGTCGGCTGACAGCCCTCAGCTGTTGACCCCCTTGGAGAACTGCCTCTGCTGAGGAGAGCTGTGTAGCTTAAGATTACACCCCCTTCTCAGCTGCAGGTGTGAAGGTCCTGCTCCCTCCTCCAAACCCGGGACAACTGTGAAGGGCCCTCTAAATGTCAGCGCCTCCACTGGGACTGTTGGGACCCAACTTCTCACTCTACCCAGTCCTACTTCCTTTTCCTTCCTTCCACAGGGTTTGAAACAAAGAGCACACCCTAAAAAACTTTCCATGTGATGGTCTCATCTTGGAGTTTGCTTCCCAGGGGGACCCATTCATGGGACATGGATGATCTGACTATTCTCACACAGTCAGCCCCCTGAGCTGGGATTACTTACTCTAGTTTATAGGTGAAGTCACTGAGATTTAAGGGAGGTTGAATGGTTTGCCTAGTGGCATTACATGGCAGATCTTGGGTTCAAACCAAGTCCAGTTACGCCCAAAGCACAATCTTTCTATATCTCCACCATGTAGGTGTGTGGCTTTAAGGACCAGAAACCATGGGGTTATAAAATTAGATTGCTGGTAGGAAATTCAAAGTTCATTTGGTTAGAGCTCCTATTCCTTCATCTCTGGACCTGAGATTCTCAGATCCAGCCCTGAAAGTCTCACATCCTGGGAATGCCTTTACTTACTGGTGAGCCAGGGTTGTTGGTCACCCTATGTGAGGATTGACTGAAGTACTCAATGAATCCATCCATCCAGTCATCCATTCATTCAACAAATGTTCTTTGAGCATTTGTTGTGTCCCAGGTATCACTTTAGGGACAAAGGGTACAGCAGTAAACAAAGCAAACTCCCTGCCCTCTTGGAGTTGCCTTTCAGCAGAGGGAGGCAGATAGCAATGAACTAGACAGAAAAATGCATAATATCAAGTAATGGTGGGCGCTATGAAGGAAAATGAAGAGAATAGGGGGATGGAGGGTGTCGAGCTGAGGGCAAGTAAGTGTTCTATTTTAGAGACAGGGAACAAAAAGCCTTCTGGAATGAGGGAACCTCTGGCTAAAGACCTGAATGAAGGGAGGAACTGGCCACACAGATGTCAGTGAAGGGCATCCCAGGAAGAAGGAATGACAGGAGCCAAGGCCCTGGGCATTAGCAAGTTTAAGAAAGGTGGAGAAGTTGGGTGGCAGGAACATGATGGGCCAAGGGGGAGAAGAGATTGAGGAGGCATCAAGGGGCCATAATCCTGCAGGGTCTTGGGGGCAGGGAATAAAGATCTTGTGTTTTATTGCAGGTGGATTTGGAGCAGGTGAGTGATACCATGAAGTCCATGTTTCCAAGAGGGTTTCATGACTGTTGTGCTGAGAATAGATGATAACAGATGTCATTTCCATTTCCTCCCTGGATTATTTCTATTTCTCTTTGAGGACAATCAGAGAGATTTCGTGGAGAACATCATTATTTAAGAGCACGGGCTCAGGAATCAGACTCCCTGAGTTCAGATCCGGGTTCCGCCACTCACTAGCCCTGGGATCTTAAACTATTTGCTTAATATATGTAAGCCTTTTCTTCCTCATCATTAAAATGCAGGTAATCACACCTGCTCTACAAAGTGGGTTTGTTGTAAGGATGAAATGTGATCATGCTCATGGAGTTTCGCAGAGCACCTGCTTTTCTTTTATAGCTGATTCTTTTTAATTGTGGTAAAATATAAAATTGACCATTTTAACTCTTTTTAAGTGTACAGGGCAGTGGCATTAAGTACATTCACTTTCTTGTGCAGCCATCCTGACCATCCACCTCCAGAGCCTTTTTTCATCTTCCCAAACTGAAACTCTGTCCCCATCAAACACTAACTCCCCGTTCCCTCCTCCCCCAGGCCCTGGTAGCCACCATTCTACTTTCTGTCTCTATGAGTCTGACTAGGATAGGGACCTCATATAAGTGGAATTACACAGTGTTTATCTTTTTGTGACTGGCTTATTTCACTGCTTAAGGTTCCTCCACATTGTAGCATGTGACAGAATTTTCTTCCTTTTTAAGGCTGAATAATATTCCACTGTATGCATTTACCACATGTTTATCCATTCATCCACTGATGGACATTTGGGTTGCTTCCATCTCTGGCTATAGTAATCATGTACTTGTGTTCTGTAAGCACTGGTCTTATCTTTGCCGTAATTTTGATCCTGATTTGTGTAAGTGGTGGGAAATGGTAGGTACTCCGGACCAGGAGGCGGGAGATATAAATTCTAGATTTGCATGAGGCCGACTCATTTACTCAGTCTGAGCCTCAACTCTTTCATCTATGAAATGGTGATGCTAATGCCTACTTCAGGGGTCTTGTTATAAAAGTTTGAATTAGGGGGCGCCTGGGTGGCTCAGTAGGTTGAGCTTCTGACTCTTGATTGCAGCTCAGGTCTTGATCTCAGGGTGGTGAGTTCAAGCCTCACGTGGAGCCTACTTTAAAAAAAAACAACTCAAATTAGATATATTTTGCAAACTTTAGAGCTATGGTATCCAATATGGTAGCCACCAGCCTACCAAGCATTTGAGATGTGGTTAGTCTGAATTATGACATGCAGTACATGTAAAATACACATATATTTTGAAAACCGTACAGAATAAAGGGAATGTGAAATATTCCATAATAATTTTTATATGGGTTACTTGTTGAAGTAATAATGTTTCGGATGTATTGGATTAAGTAAAATATATTATTAAAATTAATTTCACCTCCTTTTATTTTTAATGTGGCTACTAGAAAATTTGAAAAGAAACGTGTGGCTTGCTTCATATTTTCATTGGACACCTCTGGGCTAGATTTCACTGGGCATTTTCAGCCTAGGCTCAGCAATTTTCTGGGTGTTCCTCCCACGCTTAGTTAAGGGTCTGAAAGGAGATTCTCTCCCAGAGCTCCAGGCGGACAAATGATTTACATCACTAAGGTGCTGCAGTCTAAATGGTGATCAATGTTTATGGCCCATGGAAGCTTAAACAAGCCGAGAGAATAGGTTCAGTCTTGCCGCAAATAACGTCCAGCCATTAACGTGCAGCCTCCCAGTTCCCTCTACAAAGGGAGGTTTCAGCGTCGCCACTCTGCTGGGATTTGTGATTTAGCTCCGTGTTCCCCAGTGACAATAGATTTCTTCATTTCAAAGCCTAACTCCTACGGAGGCTGGGGCTGTGGGGGTGGGGGGTGGGGAGGGCAGGCGATTTCCCAGCTCAGGCCTCTGTGTATCGCTAATTGTATTATCACAGTTTCCTTAGGGAAAAACCATGCTTTCATTTAGGACTTTAAAAAAAAAACAAAAAAACCCCAGACCCTAGGGAGAGTTAAGATCCGTTTGGTACAGTGTTTGGGTGAAATTATGCTTGTCCTGGGGCCTCCTCAGGTGAGTTTTCAGCCCCCTGGAACGGGGGGCTCAGAGGGTGATTAAGGCTTGACTTCACAGAAAGCCTGGTGTTTGGATTAGCTGGTGTCTTGGGAGGAGACTGAGCCTTTAGGTGGTCCAGCTGTGGGGACAGGAGAGGCCGAGTCCAGAAGATGAAGTGGGAGCTGACACCACCCTCTCTTCATCAAGGAACAGTCTCCAGAGTCCCCAGTCCAACTGCTGCAAGGGTGAGCTAATTTGGCCTCCGCTCCCACCATACCAGTTTCCATGGATACATTTCAAGCCTCAGTCTGGTCATCTTCAAAAGCATCAAAGGCAGCAAACCCCATCCGTGCATAATCTTTTGTTATAGCCGCACAAATAGCTTTTGTAACAGCCCTTCCCCCATCCCTCCCACCCATCCTCCTAACCAAAAAAACTGGCTTAATTTGTGGCACAGTCATCCACTGACAGAAGCATTGGACTTTTTCTGGAAGTTTTGAAGACCTGAGTTTGAATTCCAGCCTTGTCATTTGTAAAATGCAAATAATAGCACCTAGGGCATAGAGGTGTAGGGATTAAATAAGATGAATGTATCTGAAAATGCCTAGCACATTGCCTAACTAAATGTTAGTTTCTTTCCTCTCTTTCTTTGTCAGTTGCGCCACTCAGAAATCAGGGTTCTCTGGTAGCACCCACAATCCTTGTACAGCATCCCCTTGTGTGTTTCATGCATTTGATACTGAATAAGCTGTCCTTGACATCAGTTCACTTCCCCTGATGGCTAACATCTGGTGCTTTGACTGGAGCCCCATGGTGGAGGTCTCTCAACCGTTCTCTTTACTCGCCCCCAAGTTTGGGAGGAACCGGTTATAGGGCCCTGAAGGTAAATGGGCCAGTGTCTTTCTCTCCCTTCTTGAGGCCAAGTCTTTGCTGGGAGCATGCAAAGGCACACAGAGGTGGGGGAAACTCCTTGCCTCCTGAGAGTCTGTTCCAGCAGATGGCTCTGCTGCAGTTCTACTTAGGAGGTTAATGGACACCAGATGTCTGGGCAGGCAAGCTTTCATTTTCTCCTGGAACCACTTAATTTGGCTGAACATCTGCCTTGGCTTCCGGGCTTTTCCGTCACCTGAGCTTCAACACTGGTTCAATCACCACCAGTGGACATCAGAGGAGCTTCCTTGCCCCTTTCCTTACTCAGGGTCTTGGGGTATACTAGCCTGATTTGTGAGAGGTAGAGGTGGTGGTCGAGAGGGGACAAGAGTGGTCCATGGTTGCCTCCTGTCACTGTCCTTCATGTTTGGTCTGTTGTCACTGAGCCTTCCTGTTGGAAAACCAATTTTAATCCAAAAGAATGGCGTCTGCCTGATTAGAGAATATGTCTATCTGGACCAGCACTGGCTGGCTGTCAAGGGCAGGGAGGTGGGGGACAGTCTTTGGAAATGACTTGAAGGAGGTACCTCCATGCTCACCCCTCTTCCTGCTCCATGGCCTTCATTGATGCATTTCTAAACCATTGATGGCTGATGATCTCAGGGGGCAGTTGCGACTTGAATTGTGCTTTGAAAGTATCATTTTGTTGTTGGTATCACTGGTTTAAGCATTGGCATGTGTCACAGTGACCTGAGGAGTTTAGTAAGGCACAGACTGCTGGACACCACCATGTCAGTAGGTCTGGGGTGGAGCCCAGGAATCTGCATTTGAAGCAAACATTACAGGTATTGATGATGCAGATAACTTTACACTATTCCAAGCAATGTGGTCTGGAACTCTGTCTTTTGGGGTTCTGGAATTTCTTCTGCTTTCTATTTCAGGGATGCACATACATATTCATGTTTGTTTGTTTGTTTTTCCCCTTCTTTGCCTGGGAAACTGCTTATCCAATAAGATCCAGATCAAAAATGGCTTCAACTGTGAGACCTTTTCTGAACACCCTTTTATTGGGCAGATTAACTTCCTCCTTTTCTTCCATAGCACTTTGCAGGTACTTTTATAGGACAGCACAACTCACATTAATCATGGGCTTTTATGTGCTCCTTGAGGGCAGGGAGCTCATCCTCTTCATCTTTCTATTTATCCTAGAACGTAGCATAATATCATGTCATAGGCACCAATAAATATTTACTGACTGAACACAATAATCCTTGTGGTAAATAGGGTCTTCTTAAAGTATATTCAAATAAGACAATTTTAGTTTTGATAATATAGCTTATTTATCTTAAAAACAACGTATATTGTGACATTTAAAGGACAAATAATTTTCTTCTCATGGTTCATGGCTCTAATCCTCAAAGGACACAGTTTACTACCTTTCTGGCTAATGCTCTTTTTTCATCCAAGCACATAAATGATGCCTTGCATGTAACTGCCATATTATCAGCCCCTGCTTTAATCAGTTTGCTTTTATTTATTTATTATTAAAAAAATTTTTTTAAGTAGGTTCTGTACCCAACGTGGGGCTTGAGCTCATGACCCCAAGATTAAGAGGTGCATGCTCTCCTGACTGAACCAGCCAGGTGCCCTAATCAGTTTGCTTTTAAATGCCATTTTCATGGTTACTAGCCAACCTGTAACCTATGTGGCATTTTGTAGTTCCTAAAGCCTTTTTTTGAAGCCTTGATTTTTTTTCTTAAACATCTGTACTTTAATGTCTAGAGTAATATTGGCCTCCTACTTCTTTTTTGTCATAGTTCCTCTGTTTAATACCTCCAGCTGCTTTCTTTCTCAGTGGCAGGTTTCTAGTGGACAGGTATCACATGTTTGCAATTGTTTTTGGACAGGGCTTGGCACATCCAGTCATAATGAAACATATAGAGTGTTAGACACTTTATAAAACACTTTCTCATCAGCCATGCTTTGTGGTGGAAATACTATTATTTCCCCTTGAGGGTCTCACCAGCTAGTAAAAGACATAGCCAAAATTTGAAGGCAATTTTACTCCCTTCTAGATTCCATGCTTTCAAAAATAATCATTGCAGCAATACTTATAATAACAAACAAAGGCACAACCTATGTAATGTCCAACAGGAAGAGAATAGCTAAGTGTTGGATGGCATCTTAGTCTGCTCAGGCTACTCTAACAAAATACCGTGGATTGGGTGACTTAAAAACCAGACATTTATTTCTCACCGTTCCAAAGGCTGGGAAGTCCAAGATAAGGGTGCCAGCATGGTCAGGTTCTCAGTGAGGGCTCTCTTCCTGGCTTGCAGATGACTGCCTTCTTGCTCTATCATCACATGGTGGGGAGAGAGAAAGAGAGGGAAAGAGAGAGTGTGCATGCAGGCAAGTGGGCATCAGAGCTCTGGTCTCTTCCTTTTTTTACAAGGACACTAATCCTCTCCTGGGGGCCCCACCTCATCATGACCTTTTCTGAATCTGATTACCTCCCAAAGGCCCCACCTCCAAATACTAGCACATTGAGGGTTAGGGCTTCAACAAAGGAGCATGGGGGCAGACACATGCATTTAGTTCCTAACAGATGGTCACAGCCATTTGATGGAATATTACTCAGTCCTTAGAAACAAGGCCTCTAAAGGCAATATAGCAACATGTAGACGTTTTTATTGTCATGACAATGATGTGAAATGAGCAAGAGAAGAAACATGGGAAAATGAATGCCACTCAGTTGTTGGTGGGGGTGAAATGCCGTGATTTTTTCTTTTTTAAAAATTTCAGTCAGTGTTGCTAGAACATCAGTGTTGGAAAACAAAAACACAACACCGAGAACACCCTCCCCATCCGCCACCTTTGCCACTACGTATTTGCACTTTATTAATGCTTCTGAGGTGCTGATGAAGTGATAACAACTTTCAGCTCCCAGAGAGCAAGTGTGTGTGCATGAGTCACAGGAGTGTGGTCTGACGCAGATGATTAAGCCTGTGGCAAATGCAGAATTAAGTAACTCTGATAACAGAGCCCTGGAGCATCCTTCTTGGAGATTAAACCTTTCAGGCTTTTAGCAGCTGAGAGGTGCTGGGGATCAGAGATAGCAGGCTTAGAAAGGAAAAGAAGGGGGGCACATATTAGATGGGGATGGGAAGGAAAATGCATCCCATTCAGGTTAGTGCTCTTTTCTGAAATGGGCTGTCGCCTGGAGTTTCGGTGGAAAGCGTACCATTATCTGGGGAGAGGGCAGTGTGTCTGCCTGCTTCCTGTCCTTCTCTTGCTTGCCTTCCTACAGGCTGGAGTTTGGTTTTGTGTGCTGGCCTATTCTACCAGCTTGTTTGTGTGTGAGTTTTCATCCTCACTTGCTGACTGATCCTGTTTTACATTTGAATGACCTTCAAAATGTAAGGGCGGTTTTAGGCCTTTCTGAGAAGAGGAGGGACTGGCTTCTTTTCTTCCCTTTCCTTGCACCTATTCATTCAATACATATGTAGTTTGCCCCTTTCTCGTGCTGGCCACAATGCTAGGTGCTGGGAATAGATAGAGATACGGTCTTTACCTTCATGGAACTTAAAATTAAATATTGGTTATTCAGGACTGGCTACACACTTTGCGGGGCCCGGTACAAAATGAACATGCAAGGCCCCTTATTTGAAAATTATTACGAATTTCCAGACAGCGCTGGCAGAGCACCAAACCAAGCACCCTCCTGAGCGCTGGGCACTAGGTAGCTTGTATGTATGCAGTTTGTGTATCCAGGAAGCTGGCCCTGAAGTTGTTTCTTGCAAGCACATCGCATAAGAAGAGGGATTTAGGGCCGCAGCCCTACACGCCGTGCGGTCCCCCAGTCTCCCGCGGCCCCCTCCCCCAGGATTGGCACAGGGCCTCTCCTCACTATGGCAGCAGCACGGCACGGCACGCTCGACTTGAAGCTCGGCGCCAAAGCTGATGGCGAGACCATTCTAAAAGGCCTCCGGTCCATTTTCCAGGAGCAAGGGATGACGGAGTCGGTGCACGACTGGCAAGACCACGGTTATCTAGCGACCTACATCAACAAAAACGGCAGCTTTGCCAGTTTGAGAATTTACCCACATGGATTGGTTTTGTTGGATCTTCAGAGTTATGACGGTGATTCGCAAGGCCAAGAAGTTGACAGTCTTTTGAACAAAGTAGAAGAAAGAATGAAAGAATTGAGTCAGGACGGTGCTGTGCGGGTGAAGTGATTACCATCCATAATTCGGGAGGAGCTATCGACAGATACTGGCCCACTGCTGATGGTCGCCTGGTTGAGTATGACATAGACGAAGTGGTGTATGATGAAGATTCACCTTATCAGAACATTAAAATTCTACACTCGAAGCAATTTGGAAATATTCTCATCCTTAGTGGGGATGTTAATCTGGCAGAGAGTGATTTGGCGTATACCCAGGCCATCATGGGCAGTGGAAAAGAAGACTACAGTGGCAAAGACGTGCTGATTCTTGGGGGTGGAGACGGGGGCATATTATGTGAAATAGTCAAACTGAAACCAAAGATGGTCACTATGGTAGAGATTGACCAAATGGTGATTGATGGATGTAAGAAATACATGTGGAAAACATGTGGCAACGTCTTAGACAATCTTAAAGGAGACTGCTATCAGGTTCTAATAGAAGACTGTATTCCAGTACTGAAGAGGTATGCCAAAGAAGGGAGAGAGTTTGATTATGTGATTAATGATTTGACAGCCATTCCAATCTCCACCTCTCCAGAAGAAGATTCCACAAGGGAGTTTCTCAGACTGATTCTTGACCTCTCAATGAAAGTACTGAAACAGGATGGGAAATACTTTACACAGGGTAACTGTGTCAGTTTGACAGAAGCCTTGTCGCTCTATGAAGAACAGCTCGGGCGCCTGTATTGTCCTGTGGAATTCTCAAAGGAGATCGTCTGTGTTCCTTCACACTTGGAACTGTGGGTATTTTACACTGTTTGGAAGAAAGCTAAACCTTGAAGACCAATCTCTCCTAATCATGTATGCTGCAAATAGCCTTCCTGACCTTCATATGCTGTACATGACATCGAAATGAGTCAGGCAGTTGATTGTGATTTCCTTCAAGTTTTCTTTTTTTAATTATTATTTTTAATTTAAACAAAGCAAATGGAAACTGTATGTTTTGATGTGCTAGGGTGTTAATTTTTTTGAAAGTCAGCTGAAGGATGATTAGATAGCACAGCGAAGGCTGCTAAATGCACTGAACCCCTAGAATGTGATTTTTGTTACTTTTTGTGTGTGTGTTGGGGGGGGCTTTTTGTTTTTGTCTTGGTAGACTTCGAATTTGGTTGTTTGGAGGAATGAACATCATTGTTTTGTTCTGGAGGGAAGTTCTTTGATGGTGTTTCTTTCCCCCAAAATTGACTTAGCTATTAAAATTTGGTGCTTATAAGAAAGAGTTAAGAAAAAAATGAATAGCAATGCTTCGATTAAAATTATAAATGGGGAAAAAAAAAAAAAGAAGAGGGATTTATTCCTTCTTTATTGGCCCAGTCTTCCTTATCACTGTGTGCAGAAATCGAGCAGCCTCAGAAGAAGTGTTACCTTTGACTCAGTGGGCCTGCATAGAGAGACAGTAGAACACAGATAAAAGTGTAAATATATATATTTTAAAGATTTTATGTATTTATTTGACAGAGAGAGAGACAGCGAAAGAGGGAATACAAGCAGGGAGAGGGGGAGAAGCAGGCCTCCCGCCGAGCAGAGAGCCTGATGCAGGGATTGATCCCAGGATCCTGGGATCATGACCCAAGCTGAAAGCAGATGCTTAACGACTGAGCCACCCAGGCGCCCCGTCAGTGTAAATATTAAATACCTTTTCGTTGTTTGACACATGCAACTAGGCCACATGGACATCCATAGAACGTTCAACTTCTCTGAAAATATCTGGCCATAATCAAATATATGATAAAGGAAATCTTTACCATCCAAAGTTTTGTCCTTGGAAGCAAATACATAGGCAGTGATCAGTCTAATTACTCTGGGCCTGAAGGGTTTTTTTTGTTGTTTGCTTTCTTGATTTTTGAGAATAGTTTTCTTTTTCTTTTTTTTCCCCCAAAGATGTTATTACCAAAGATAGTGTATTTTATGCAAATTTACCAGAAAGCAACTGTTCAGTAAATAACAAGATTATACCAGTTTACTGGTAAGTGTACTTAATCCCTGAGCAATAGGTTTTGGTAGAATGCCCGTTTAGTGTGGTGATGCAGAGGAGGGAGTTTACCTGTTTCTAGCAACAGCCACCTAGCAGAAGGTAGTAATAGAACTAACAGTACCTACAAGAGGGTAGTTTCACATCTCTCAAAGTGTCCTCTAGAATATTGATTTTAAGGGAGAGATTCTACCTAAATTGGTTAATTTGATTCTGTTCTCTCTTGAAGATTTACCATTCATGTGACAGTCCCATGGCAGCGAAGAAGCCGTTAACACTTTCTTTCTTTTTTTTTTTTTTTTAAAGATTTTATTTATTTGATAGAGAGAGACACAGTGAGAGAGGGAACATAAGCAGGGGGAGTGGGAGAGGGAGAAGCAGGCTTCCCACTGAGCAGGGAGCCCGATGCGGGGCTTGATCCCAGGACCCTGGGATCATGACCTGAGCCGAAGGCAGACGCTTAACCGACTGAGCCACCCAGGCGCCCCAGAAGCCGTTAACACTTTCAACACAACATTATGTGATTGTGACACTTGTTTTATTTTTTTTATTATTTTATTTATTTATTTATTTGTTTGTTTGTTTATTTATTTATTTATTTAAAAGATTTTATTTATTTGAGAGAGAGAGAATGAGAGAGAGCAAGCACATGAGAGGGGGGAGGGTCAGAGGGAGAAGCAGGCTCCTCGCCGAGCAGGGAGCCTGATGCAGGACTCGATCCAGGGACTCCAGGATCATGACCTGAGCCGAAGGCAGTCGCTTAACCAACTGAGCCACCCAGGCGCCCGTGACACCTGTTTTAAAGAGTAATAACTAGTAACTATATCTCTATCCGTGGACATCTATATAGTTATATAGATAATATATGTATAACTCTAGCAGTCTATGTATAAAACGGATTCTGAAGACTATGCTGTGGGAGACATTGGTGATACACTTATAGACTTTTTTTTTTTAAAGATTTTATTTATTTATTTGACAGAGAGATAGAGAGAGAGCACAAGTAGGCAGAGAGGCAGGCGGAGGGAGAGGGAGAAGCAGACTCTCCACTGAGCAGGGAGCCCGATCCCAGGACCCTGGGATCATGACCTGAGCCGAAAGCAGCCGCTTAACCGACTGAGCCACCCAGGTGCCCCACTTATAGACTTTCAAGATGCGTGGTCTGGGGTCACGGGATCTAGGTTTGAGACCCACTCACAACCATAAACAAGTTACAAGGCCTTTCAGAGATTGTTTCCTCGCCCGTTAAGTAAGAATACCTGCATCACACAATCGTATAGATTAAATGAGACACTAGGTCTGAACATTTTGTAAACTGTTCAGTTGTCCTGCAAAACACTTCATGGTTACTGAAATGATATTGAAATAAATAGGAACTATTGTCTTATCTGCGAGTGAGTAAACTGAGGCCTAGAGAGGTTAAGAAGGGTATCTGGAGTTCAGAGCCACAAAATGGCAAAGACAGTCTCCTCAAGATATATTTTAAACCAGCTCTGCTTGTAGATTTTAGTTTAGAAAACAGGCTACCTCTTTGCCCGATGAAGCAGCCAGCGGCGGATGTTGGCATCAAAAGCCTAACTTTTCCTTCCAGCTTTGACATCTGATGTTAGCAGAATGATGAATTCAGAGGTGACAGATTTCAAGAGGATTTGTCTCCTTTGCAGGCCAGCACACCCTGTTATCTATATGAATCTCTTCTTCTTTTTTTAAAAAAGATTTTATTTATTTATTTGACAGAGAGAGAGAGCACAAGCAGGAGGAGCGGGGGAGGGAGAAGCAGGCTCTTCGCTGAGCAGGGAGCCCAATGTGGAGCCCAATCCCAGGACCCCAGGATCATGACCTGAGCGAAGGCAGACGCTTAACCAACTGAGCCGCCCAGGCGCCCCTATGAATCTCTTCTTCACTGAAAACCAGCAGTGAGGGCGATTTAAAAGAGGAGGTAGCTTTTCCTGTCAGGAATGACGGGGGCTTGGTGTGTGTGATTTATTGAAGGTGTGCCCTTCAGGAAAAACCTGTAAGGGGAGAGGGCCTCAGGAGAGGGTAGAGGGAGGAGCTGAGGGGGAAGAGGCCTTAAGTCTAGCCTTGGCTTGATTCCTTGGGGGCTCCAGAATTAGTCATATTACTGACTTGTTCCCTGGATGAGATGGGGCGGCCAGACTTTTGCACCCCCATGTCAGTCACAGGTCTCAGGCTGTCAGGGCTGGAATGGAATGTAAATCAGTGATGGGTTGGAACTGACTCCTAAGGGCTCACTGGAGCAGACTGTCGGATTTTTAGGCATTTTGTGAGCCACTATTAAAATGAAATTATATAAACATATAATTAAATAAACAATATTAAAAACGATAGTAATAGTAATAGATGTTCAAAACTCCTCACTTCCTAATTATTTTACTACAGTTTTCTTGTGGTGCTCTTGTGGTTCTTTTTGCCTGCTAATACCTTTTTGGTGGAAATACCGTGGGACAAAGGGCTGTTGTCTGTCACCTCACAACTCCACAGTCAGTGATGTCATGTTGGTGGCTTGGTGGGAGTGTTTACACCAGGGAAAGTGGCACTCAAACCAGGGCTCCCTCCTCCCCCGCTACCAGAGAGCTGGTGGTTAAACATTGGCTAGCATAGCACAGGGTGTAACCTCCTGGGGGAGGCAGCTTCCCCGCGCTGGGCAGGCAGGGTGGGAGCTGTTCAGGGGAGGGGACAGCTGGAAACCACTGGCAGCCCACACAGCAGCTGAATGGTAGTGCAGGCATGGCCTGGGAAAGGGGAGCTGATGGGGCACCAACAGTGTCTGCTGTACTGTGGATGTCATTTGACGCTTTCTCCACGTCCTGACTTGTAGCACCCTCTCTTCTGTTTTTGGAAGTTTCCACGGAGAGGAAGGAACAATGGACTGTTAAGTCTGGAGTCTGCATTCTGGTCTTGGCTTTGCCAGTACCTTGCTGTGTGATTTTGGGAGAGCTATTTGACATGTCTTTCCTCGCCCATGAAAAGAGGGATCGGACGATCTCTGGGAGGCTTCTAGCCCTGCACAGACTCAGACTATGTGATGCTCTTAGGCACTCCAGCCTGAGTGGGAGCATTACTGGACCACGACTTGTGTATTACCTACAGGACGAAACACACAAGTTTCCTCTCTGATCCCCAGGCTTAGAGGGCCAACAATAAAAAACAGGTAACATTTATTGAACACTCAGCATTTTAGGCCTTAGCTGCTCTCATCCATGTATCAATCCTGTGAGGTAGGGTTGGTTTGTTCTTTCTCTCTTTTTTTTTAAAGATTTTATTTATTTGACAGAGAGAGACACAGCGAGAGAGGGAACACAAGCAGGGGAAGTGGGGGAGGGAGAAGCAGGCTTCCCGCGGAGCAGGGAGCCCGATGTGGGACTCCATCCCAGGACCCTGGGATCATGACCTGAGCTGAAGGCAGTCGCTCAACCAACTGAGCCACCCAGGCGCCCATGTTCTTTCTCTTTTACAGATAAGAAAACTGAGGCCCAGAAATATTCAGTAACTTGCCCAGTCACACAGGCAGCATGTGGCCAAATTGGGATTCCAGCCCCAGTCTGCTTAATTCCAGAGCCTGTGCTTTCAACCATTTCCCATTTTCCCTTATTGGAAAAGAATTTGCGAGAGGCTCGCGCTGCATCAGGGTCCCCATTTGGGTTCCATTCCTCCTCCACCTACTCTCTACCTTTCTCGTTCTGGGCACTCTTCTGGGTAGAATGGATTGGAAGCCTTTTTGCAGCTCAGGCCTTTGTAACTGTGGAATAAGCCAGTGAAGGAGGAAGGCCAGGAGGGCAGAGGCCAGCTGTGCACTTAGCTGTTTGTCTGGGATGCACAGTGATGGGCGGGAGGGGCAAAGGAGTCTGGTAACGAGTGTCTCCCGGTGATACCTTCCAAGGGTGCTGCAGGTGCTGTGCTGCTGTCTGGGGCTGTTGGGGCCCTCAGAGCACAGCCAGGAGATGGGGGATTTGTCCTTGGGTTTAGTGACAGGTTGGATCACCTTTGCCCTGAAGGCCCTGCTGCTCTTCGTGGTGTCTGGGTCTGGGGCCAGGTGTGGAGGGACCACAGCTCACACTGACTCCTTGCTACTGGGAAGCCCATGAAGTGCAGCTTAGCCCCAGGCCAAGGGGAGACTTTCTGTGCAGACCAAAGAGCCTTATTTCTCGCTGCTTCAATCAGCCTCCCATGCCTACTCCAGTGTAACAGAGATCTGAGTCTTACCTCCCCAGTGTCTGGCCCAGAACCCCATCTTGGTGATTAAAATCTCCTCGTGTATCTCTTGGTTCTGTAGGCCTCTGCCACCCAACCCGGGCATTTCCTCTGCCTGGCTCCCCATTTCACAGAAGGCGCTAATGCCTTTCTTGTGATTCTGCCAGCAGAGAAATCGAGGTCAGGGAGACCTGCCAAGTACATGTTTTGATGGTTTTTAAGGAGAAGCAATGTGTAAGTGGTCACTGAAGACAAAGGGCTGAAGGGACGGCTTCAAGGAGAGAAAAAAAGAACAGTTGAAGCAACCTCTTTGCCCCCGAATTTTAAGAAATGAATATAAGGAAGGAAGCCAGGCTGGGCTTGGGAGTCAGGACACCCCCAAACATCAGCTTCCCCCTGTAGGATTTCCCATTTCAGTGACTGATGCTGTCATCTGTCCTGTTGCTCAGGCTGGAAACCTGGGCCTTATCCCTGACTTTTGCCCTCACCCCAAAGTCTATTTGGTTACCAAGCCTTGTTGCATCTATTTCCTGAATATCTCTTGAGTTCGCTGCTTCTTCATGGCCACTGCCCACTACCAAGCGTTCACCAGCTCTTACCTGGACTGGTGTAGCACTCCCCTCCCTGGTCTCGGTCTTCCTGCTTCCGGCCCTGTCCCCTTCTCTCAGCCGTTCCCAACTGCAGTCTGAAATACTTTCCAGAAGTGCGTATCTGACCTTGTCATGCCAGCCCCATGTTAGAACCCTCCTTCAAGGTGACGTTCAAACTCATTAGCCTGCCAGCTCTTCTTGCTCTGCTCTTACTTGACCCTTTGTGGTGGGGGTCCCCAAGACCACATGTAGATTTGATGATTCACTAGAAGGAGTCACAGAACTCAGAAAAGTTATTACACTCATAGTTATGGTTTATTACAGCGAAAGGATACAGATTAAAGTCAGCAAAGGAAAAGGGGCATAAGGCAGAGTCCAGGAGACTTCAAGCATAAGCTTCCAGGTATCCTTTCCCGGTGGAGTTGTATGGACAGTGCTAATTCTCCCAGCAGTGATGTGTAATAACGCAAAGAAAATATGGCCAACCAGGGAAGCTCACCTGGGCCTTGGTGTCTAGGGTTTTATTGCGGTCAGTTACATAGACATGGATCTTTCATTTGACTGACCGTAGCTACTCAGTCTCTAGCCCCCCGTAGAGGTCCAGGGCCCCAGGCACACAAATATAGGCTTTCACCATAAATCACATTATTCGTGTACACTGTCTGGTGTGGCCCAAAGCCCCAGGTATACAAAGACACTGTCAGGCAGTGTCTCAGAGTTTATCTCCCAGGAACTGGTCAAGGACCGGTCCTTTCTTTGGAAAGCACAAGGTTTGAGCACCCCAGGCCTGCTGAGTTAACCCTTTATTGTACACCCTCCAACCTCACATCCAGTACTCTCTCCCAGGCACCCCACTATTATGTAGCCTGCATTCTCATGCCTCTGTGCCTTTGCATGTACCGTTCCATCTGCTTGAAATTCCCTTCCACCTCTCCTGCCATAGTCACTCTTCCTCAGATCTCCAGGAAAGCATCCCTCCTGTGAGAAGCCTTCCTCAATACCCCCAGCCAGGCCAAGTTTCCCATCTTGTGTACCCAAAGCACTGTGTAAATACCTCCTGTCATTCATCGGTCACTGCCCACACAATAGGAAACACTGTAGTGCCTTTATTTTTTTTAATTTTTAATTTTTATTTTTTTAAGTTTTTTCAGTGCAATATTAGTTTCGGTGTGCAATATGGTAATTCAATACTTCCATACAACACCCGCTGCTCATCATGACAAGTTGTATGGGGAACATGGGGAACATGAAGTCCATTTAAAAAAATGTTTATTTTATGTTTTCCCAATTATAAAAGTAATACTTGCTCATGATAAAAAGTTGGGGCCATGTGTCACATTTCAATTTTTTCTCTCCAGTGCCTTCCACATAATCATCCTGGTGACCACAGGACCTGGGCCTGGCCCTGCCTCCAGGTTGTTCCCTAAACCTCTCTAAGGTTGTGAATGAGGGTGGCCCACACCTGTGTTCTTTCCCATCCTCCTATCCCCTTCATTCCAGAAACATGTGGCATGGGGCTGGGAGCTGAGGACATAGAATTGAGGCAAACGCAGCCCCTGTACTGAGGAGCTAAGGGGGGACTGGTGGGGCAGGCTAACTTCAGAGGGCGCATTGTGGTGCAGTAAAGTGCCATGAAGGAAAGGTGTGGCAGCATGGAGGAGGAGGAGTGACGTTTTGTTGCAGGAAGTAGAGATGGAGCAGGGATGGAGTCAGTGGAAGTTTCCTGAAGAAGTTGGCATTTGGGCTAGGGCTTGAAGGAACTGAGGATTTTGCTCAGAGAGGGGAGGAAAGAAGTTTCCAAGCCAAGGTCATAGAACAAAGGGCTGAGTGGCAGTGTATGGCCTGGGCTGGCTGAGCCCAAGGCTGTGGGCCTGTCCTTCCTCCAGCGTCCCCAATCCTCAGATGTGACACACCATTTGACTTTCCTTTGATCCCAGGTGGGGGTTGTTCCCAGGGGGCTGTCCTTGCTGAGCTGCTGGCCCCAAGTTCTGTTTTGGTCATGGGGCTTGCTTATTTATTTATTTATCAGTCATTTGGCCCTGGGTATGTGTGAAATCATAATTCAGGCTCAAAATTGCTGGCTGATTAAAACGTAGCGAAACAAAAAAATGGGGGAAATGTGCACTGAGACAGATGCTGAGCATCCCCAGGTAGCTTAGCTGCATGCCAGTTTTAAGCCTATAAATACGTCGATGGGCACCTCCCTCTGTTCTGAAACAGCAAGCCCTGGGGATCAGAGCCAGCCAGTGCTATTCCATTATACCACATTTTTAGTTTGAAGGAGTCTTTTGAGCAAAATGGGACTTTCTGGGGCCAACTTGTCATACTTGGGATTATGAGGAGACCTGTATGTTCATGCCAAGAGCTCAGTGTCCTACCTGAGTCCTGCTGACTCACCTGTTCTCATCTCCTGTCTTCTAAATCACTCACTGGTGCTCCCTGCTCCTGTAACCAGACTCTCCCCTCCTTATCCTGCTGCAGCCTTTGGGAGCTTTGATCAGATTGCCAGGGCTTCCTGGGATACTTTTCCAATGTGAGTTGACTTTGTATGCATTGGTGAAATTACCAGAATCTTCCACTGATTATGTGAGGATGTTTCTAAATCCAGTTCTTTTCTTTTCTGAATGTTTCCTCCTCTCTGTGTTTAAATCCCTTTGCCACTTACTGGTCCTGGGATCTTGGGCAGGTTACTTAACCTTTCTCATGTCTCAATTTCCTCTGTATAGTGAGGATGATTGTACCCCCTTTCTAATTGTTCTGGCAGGAGTAAATGAGATTATATATGAAAAGCACTAATGTGCTTGGCGCATAGTAAGCACTAATAAATGGTAAAGAGTATTATGATTATCCATATCTCCAAATTATACTCTTAAGTCCATCTCCTATCTTAAACTCTGAACGGAATAATGGGAAAAAAGGAGATAATAGGGACACCTGAGTTTGAGTCTTGGTTCTTCCACCAACTTACTCAGTGATGTTGGGTAAGACAACACTTCCTCTTGGGACTTAATTTGGCTATAGTAAAATGATGAGGGTGGATTAGCTCAGGAGGGACAGATATATGAAGAAGGGAGTACTTCTGGATTTTCTCCCTCATTTCTTACTGGTTTCAGATATGATCTCAGAATCTTCTGAATACAACCCTCAGTCAGCCATGTTAAATTGATTAAATGGCTCCTGAGTTGACATCTGTTTTCTCTCTCTGGACTAGATGATATTACAGCTTTGAATAACTGTAATCTTAAATAAAGGGGTGTGGGGATCCCTATTTTCAGGCTCCACAGGTAGTTCATCTTCTTAACCAACTGAGCCACGCAGGTGCCCTATTTTTTTTTATTTTAAGATTTTATTTATTTATTTGACAGAGGGATAGCGAGAGGGGGAACATAAGCAGGGGGAGTGGGAGAGGGAAAAGCAGGCTTCTTGCTGAGCAGGGAGCCTGATGTGGGGCTCGATCCCAGGACCCTGGGATCATGACCTGAGCCGAAGGCAGATGGTCAATGATTGAGCCACCCAGGTGCCCCGGTAGTTCATCTTCTTATTGTCTTCCCACATAATTCTTCCCATTAAGTATGACAGTAGATAAAAACTGACTTCCAGAAGGGACTAGTAAGCATTTAGCTAAGGACAGGCTGGAGCTTGCCCTCTTGGATGCAACATTTCCTACACTTCAGTTTTCTCTGGGTAATATTCCAGACAGCCCTACTGAAGATCTGAACACACTGTATTTCTACCTTTGAATTTGGTTTTTAAATCAACTTAATAAGTATTCACATTTATATGTCCTGTTTTAGGTGGCCTCTGCCCTCAAGGAGTTTATAACTTTATAGGGGAGGTAAGATTGAAGCACACAGAGCAGTGGAAGAACAGTACAAGGGTGTCTACAATCAGATGCTAAATTACGTACTAAAATACACTATAAGTCAGAGATAGGAAAACAAAACATCATTGCCACTTTTTGTAAAAAAACTTTGCCATGGCAGACATAACTAATGAATCACGACAGACTTCCCTAGCATGCTCAGATGCTACTCAACAATCTCAACGCCGAGTTGTGGGCAGCCACTACCATAGGTCAGAGTTGGCATATGAAATAAAATCTGTGTGTCATCCTGTGTTAGATAAAATATGTAAAGCTAGCTGCTGTAGCAGAGAAATCTCAAAATCTCAGTGGCTTAGCACAATGAGGATCTATTTCTTTTTCTTTTTTCTTTTTTTTTTTAAGATTTTGTTAATTTATTTGAGAGAGCATGAGCCAGGGGGGTGGGCAGAGGGAGAAGGAGCAGCAGACTCCCCATGGAGCAAGGAGTCTGATGCGGGACTTGATCCCAGGACTCTGGGATCATGACCTGAGCTGAAGGCAGATGCTTAACCATCTGAGCCACCCAGGCTCCCCTAAAGGTCTATTTTGAACTCATTTTAAATTTTGAGGGGAGTCTGCTCCACACAGTCATTCAGGGACCCAGGCTTTTTCCATCCTGTGGCTTGGCTCCTCCTCAAGGCCTGTGGAGTCCTTTCCACTCAGCCATAGATGGGGAAAGAGAGGACCACAGCTGAGAATTCTTTATGGGCTAGGCCTGGAAGGGCATGCACTACTGTGTTCACCTTTTATTGGCCAGAACTCAGACACTGTGACCACACCTGACTGCAAGGCAGGCTGGGGAATGTAGTCCAGCTGTGTGCCCAGGAAAGAGGGAAGAAATGCAGATATTGGTGGGCACTAACAATTTCTGCCACTCACCCTGGAGTAACAGGAGACTTCTAAAAAGAGTAGAGTTGTCAGAGAAGGCTTTGAGAAAGGCTCTGAAAGATGTCTAAGACATGGCTATGTCAGGAGATGGGGAAATTCCAGGTGGGGGCAAAAACAGGAGTAAAGGTTAGGTAGGTGTGGGGACCATTTGGTTTCAGGCAAAGACAGGAAGGAGACAAGATTGGCTAGATCTAAAGGTATGTAGGAAGAAATTCTGCATAGATGGGATTGAGGAATGGTGGGTCCTTGACTGTGATATCTCCTCTCTAAATGGCAGAAATTTGGACAAGTGTTTTGTCTCCAGCAGAAGGGTAAGACCCTGTAGCCTCCCTGATCTGATTCTTTCAGCTTCTTTTTTTTCCCTCTGCCATCCTTTAATGAACCCAACAGCCTATTCAGAAATACCACCCTTTCCCAAGTTTCCTCAAAAACCCTTTCTTTAATGGTGTAAAGAGAATTTCCATTGAGAAGAGAGTGAGTGGGCCAGGGAGCCAGGAGCACTAGGTCTTCACCCAACTTTGCATCTCTCCTTATTTGCATTTATTATCATGCACTAATTATTCACAGAGAGCCATGCCCTTTGTGGGTTCACATTAATTTAGATTGCTTTTGAAAAGCAATCAAGGAGGGAATTAAGTGATCATACATCAAAGGGAGAAAAGACATGGCACCCAAGAGCCGGGATGCGCTTTGCTGTAACAGGCTATGTCAAGCTGCAGTGAACTTCCCTTTAGTCCAGGGAACACTGTGCCTCAACTCTCCTAGCACCTCTGCAACTCTGTCCATAGCACTTTGGATCAGTATCCCAGTGGACGGAAAGGTAGAGGAGGCATGTGTGGCAGATGATCACTGGGCTGAGAGGCGACTCTTTCTCCTTTCCAGCCTTAGTTTCTGCATCTATAAAATGAAAAGTTGGATTAGATGATCTTTTACACCCCTCCCTCTAGGTCCGCAACTCTCCACCAGTCTTTTGAAGACATGTAATTGCGTAACACTACAAATAGACACGCTAATTACCTGCCCGTAATCCATAAGGTTTTCCTTGCTCAGTCTTCCCATAGGTGTTATTAGGAACAGGAAAGTGAACTAATATTTCCCTGTCTTGCTCCTGCTTCAGTTATCCAGTGTTGTTGATCTAGACCATGGATTTCTCCGCTGTTTGCTCTTTGTTTTGTTTGGGGCCTTTAAAAACCTGTGTAAGGTGTAATATACAGAAAAGCACATGTTTGGTAAGTGTGGTTTGATCCTTGCTTTTTATGATCATCTTCTTGTATCCTTCCCTCCCCTAGCTCCCCCTCCCACCAGCCATGTCTTCTGATTTGGGATGGACACTGAAACAAATCTCTTATTCCCATAGGCCTTTGGCAGGAGGTTGTTTGCTAAATGAGTTTGGGAGACTGATTGTGGACCTGGTTTCTGTTTCCCTAAGCACCCTTATGGTTAATGCAAAGATTTGTGGGTATTCTGAGGGTGTGGCTGATTGGTACAAGCCATATCTTACACGGGCTGGGGTGAGATGCCCAGGGGGGCAAACGTCCAGTGGAATGAGACAGAGACTGAGGGCAGGGCCCTGACTGAAGAGCTTAACACAGGAAGAGAGTGAGGCCTAATGGAGCGCACATTCTCAAAAGGAGGAACAAAGAGAAAGAAGCGGCAGAGACAAGATTCATATAAGGGAGTGAGGTGGGGCAAGTTCCAGCAAGAAAGAGAGGATGAGGAGGACCGGGGCGGAGACAGCCCACTGGATTTGTGATTAGGAGATTGGCAAAGACGGTGCTTTTTTGAAGAGGTGAAAGGGTGGTGATGTGTGGCGAGATAATGGATGCGAAGCGCTTAGCAGTTTCTGTGTGTGCGGGTGTGGTTCTCCCCCTAATTACCTCCCATCTACTCTCAATTCCTGGGCGACAGTGATTAAATCCTGCCCAGCCCATTCCTCAATTAATCCCCTGACTGGGCTGCTTCTTTTTGACTTTTTATCTTGGAGGCACATTGCCTTTTAGAGAGATTGCCATTAAAGCTCTTTTGCTGGAGAAAAAGTAAGGTTCAGGGAGAATTTAGTACCCACTGGCTATAGAAAGAGATAATTAACCTTGCTCTGGGGCTGTCCAGATGACAGGCTGCTCCTCTGTAGAATAACAGATGCCCCTGATGTTTATTCAAGAGCAGCTTATTGACTGGACTGACTCAAATTGAGTAGATTTCAATAACTGGCAATAATATCTACTCCGGGCTACCTAAGGACATGGCATAATTATTCCTGGGGTCATATGTACATGCTTGGTTTTGGAGAGAACTGGAGTTGACCTACTCAAGCTGGTTCACGCTTTCATCTCACATTTAGCTCAGGTTCTCCAAAGGACAGGTTCCTTATCTGTAAAATGAGGTAAGTAATACGTAGTTTGCATAGTTATATGAGGATTAAATGAGATTGTCTATCTCACGTACTTAGTGAGTCCTTGGCATGTAGTAGGCATTCAGTAAGAGGTGGTATATTTTTTTTTTTTGAAGATTTTATTTATTTATTTGACAGAGAGAGAGAGAGAGCACAAGCAGGGGGAGCGGCAGCAGAGGGAGAAGCAGGCTCCCCACTGAGCAAGGAGCCCAATATGGGGCTTGATCCCAGGACCCTGGGATCATGACCTGAGCCTAAGGCAGATGCTTAACCTACTGAGCCACCCAGGTGCCCCAAAAGGTGGTACTAATGCTATTACAAGCAAGCATTTATTGAGTGTCCCAGGTGCTGTTATAGAATTTATAATACAGGACCCTGTTCTTAGGAAGCCAGCAATGTAGCAATAACGGGAGATTCAGAACACACAGGAAATAATCACCAGCTGGTGTGGTAAATATAGTAATAGAGGGGCACACAGGATTCTGTGAGAACACAGAGGAGAGAACGAAGGATTCTTTCTGGGTGAGGCAGACAAGCCTTCCCTAAAGGAGGCATCTTGTAAGTTAGATCTTGAAAGCGAAGAGCAAGGATGTTCCTGGCAGAGGAAACTGCAAAGTCCAAAGGCCATGATGTTTGAGACAACTTGGTGCTCTTTAAGAAAGTGTAATTATTGTGGTGTGTTGGGGAGGGGGGATTGAAATGGGCTTGGTAATCATTTCTGCCAGCCCCAGGGTTTGAGGGATGGTTGTGCTGGAGGATGCTGAGCATTCAGGTTTGGTTTAAAGTAGAGTGCTCCCAGCACTGTGCCTTGCTGAGCTCCGTGTGCCTACCCACTCCCATCTAATCCTCCCAGGGGCCTTTAGGGAGGGATCAGGCTTGGCATCCAGGGCTCATTACACTCTGTCTCCAATCCTTTTTCCCCTCTAATCTCAGACATCAGTATTTCTCAACATTTGCTCAGCAGCCCTCTTACAAACTGGGTGCCATTGGTCCACCCTCCCCTCCTGCAGTCAGCCCAGTTCACAGAAGGCTCCTTCTCCCACCGAGCCTCCCTCTCTAGCCACAACAGCTTTGATTCTCTCTGCCTTATTCCAAAACACAGGGTAGCTAGTGAGAGGCCCAGCCCAGGCATATGGGGATAGAGAGGCACAACCTGGTGGCAAAGGCATGGCAGGGTGTCCAAAGGTGCCCAGCCTGCCCAAAGGGGATTGGAATCCAGGCAGGCAAAGGGATTCATGGTGTTTCCAAAACCACAGACCTCCCTCTTCCTGCCCCCCAGTAGGTGGATAGAATACTACAAAGGGGCACCTGGGATCCTTGGGAATCTAGTGCAAGGCCTTCTAGGGGAAGACCCCAGTCTGGTAAGAGCAAGGTACACCAGACAGGTGACTGGAATAACACCCACTCAAGGCTTGGGAACAAGGTGGGATTCTATTCTGTCTGATACGCTGGGATTCACACTGTAGGAGCCACAGGGTGGGGCCTGAGCTGATTCCTACCTTCTGTTGGGAAGGGATGTTCTGGAGCTGGGGAAGAGGCTTGGGAGGAGAGGTGCCAGGGTGAAGAGCCAGGCTGGGCTGGATAACCTCCACCTTCTAATCTCTCCTATAAAGTAGCTAACTAGCTCTTTGCTGTTCGTTTAACCCTTAGCTTCCTTTGGGCCTCATGTCTACTTTCTTGGGTTGGTAAATGCCTTTTACTTTGTGGTCAAGATCTCATTGAACTTTCAAGTGGCTCTGCCTAGCTTCCGTCTAGACCCCCAAATGCCTACAGGGCAGGGCCTATGTCTGTGTCTGTAATTCTAATAATAATAATGACATCAACAGCACCCATTTATTGACCACTTCCTCTAGGTGCTGGTGTATTTACATGTATAATTCATTCAGCCTTCACATTAAAACCTGAGGCAAGCTGATCCCCATTTGACAGATGAAGAAACTGAGGCCCCCAAAACTTAAAACCTGGTGTTGAGTGAAGGTCACATAACTAGTAACTGTTATAGTTCAGATTCAAGTCAAGTCTGATGCAAAGTCAATACTTTTAATCCCTGTGCTGTTCTGTGAAACAAAATCATTTCAACTTATTGAAACAGGTCTTTGTTAAAGGCCATAACTGTGTGGCATATTATGTTTCTTCCTCACCTTGGACTCTGGCATCACCTTGCTCAATAATCTCTGTATGTGAATTAGTTGCTTGGTTGAATGGGGGTGGGGATTGAGGGGATGCACAGCCCAGGGGGGCCTGGACTAGAGGGGAACCTTGGGAGTGGATGGAAATGTCTGCAAAGAGTGTTTTCCAAATGGCCCCCCAAAAGCATTCTGCCTAGCAACAAAGAGCCTTTCAGAATGCAGCTCCTAGGGGAGGAGCTTACAGCGGTGGGGGCAGTTGCTGGAGTGCTGGTCTCTGGCTCCACAAAGGAGGCTAGAAGCAGAGGATTGAGTTTCATCTTGGGGAGTATAGCTGCGGGGGCGGAGGGGCTGAGGGGCTGAGGTTGGGGGGTGGGAGTGAAGGCTGAGGGGAGTGAGAAGGTCTTTAGGGGCTGTTTTGCTGTGTATGCGTGTGTGTGTGTATGTGTGCGTGCGTGCGCGCACGTGTGTGTGTGTGTGTGTGTGTGTGTGTGATAACAAATTTGTATTTCAGTATTAGAACACCGCTATTCAGTATTAGAATGTGGGTGTAGAAGGATGTGCTCAACTGGTTTCCCAGAGAGATATGTGTTTTTAATTAAGAACAGTCTTAAATGATAAAAGTAATACATTTTTACTGTAAAAATGGAAATATCGGGCGCCTGGGTGGCTCAGTTGGTTAAGCGACTGCCTTCGGCTCAGGTCATGATCCTGGAGTCCCTGGATCGAGTCCCGCATCGGGCTCCCTGCTCGGCGGGGAGCCTGCTTCTCCCTCTGACCTTCCCCTCTCTCATGCTCTCGCTCTATCTCATTCTCTCTCTCAAATAAATAAATAAAAAATCTTTAAAAAAAAGGGAAATATCATAGAGGTATATAAACCTCTAAATAAAACATTGAAAGCTCTTGCCACCCACCGTATGTCATCACTGTTAACACTGTAGAATGTATTCTCCTGGACTTGTGTGCGCATGTGTGTACGTGTGTGTATGTACAATCTTTTATATACACATAATTAAACATCTGTATAATAGATATGTAATTATAATGGCTAAGTTTTATTGAATGCTTACTACATGCCAGGCTCTGTAATGAGTACGAGGTGTTCTTTATTTTCATTACCTCATTTAACTCCTACATTTCTATGAAGTGACATGTTATAATCCCCATTCAAAGGGTGAAGAAAGTGAGACAGTAGTAAGTTGCAAAGATGTGGAAATGTGGCTTCCAGCTGTACACTCTTCCCTGTCAGCCAGGTATGTGTTGTTTCTAACAAAGCGGGACCCTCTTAGCTCTCTTTGCGACTTGGCATCTGCTCTGGGCCATTATCTTGGCTCCTTCGCCTCTTCTCGGAGTTTCCCAGTT
This sequence comes from Mirounga leonina, assembly GCF_011800145.1. Lineage (NCBI taxonomy): Eukaryota > Metazoa > Chordata > Mammalia > Carnivora > Phocidae > Mirounga > Mirounga leonina. Next base: position 8,869,979 of record NW_023270855.1, read on the forward strand.
ATAGCCTTTCCCTCTGGGCTTAGTGTGCTCAGTGAATGTCAGGGAAGGAAGTATGCTGAAGTATGAGGTTTGATTATCACTGGATGAGTTTGGTAGGCAGAATAATGCCCCCACCCAAGATGTCTGCACCCTAACTCTCTGGGAACCTATGAATGTTACTTCACATGGCAAAGAGTCTTTGCAGATGTAATTAAAGTTAAGACCCTTGTATTAGTTTCCCAGGGCTACTGTAACAAAGCATCAAAAACTAGGTGACATAAAACAACAGAAATTTATTGTCTCACAGTTCTGGAGTCAGAGATCTGAAATCCAGGTGTCAGCAGGGCCATGTCCTCTCTGAAGACTCTAGGGGAGAATCCTTTCTTGCCTCTTCTAGCTTCGGGTGTTTGCTGGTAGTCCTAGCTGCGCGTTGGCTTGTAGATGTATCACTTCCGTTATGTGGCCCATCTTCTCCCTGTGTCTTCACATCTTCCTTCTGTGCATGTCTGTCTCCTTGTCCAAATTTTTCCTTTTTATAAGGAGACCAGGCATATTGGATGGGAGCCTACATTGTGACCTCATTTTAATTTGATTACCTCTGTTAGAGCCTATTTCCAATTAAGGTCACATTCTGAGATATTTGGGGCTTAGGACTTCAACCTGTATTTTTTTGGGGGGAAGATACAATTCAATCCATAACACCCTTAAAATATGAAGATTATTCTGGATTCTCCAGTAGGTCCAGTCTAATCACATGAGCCCTTAAACCTGAGAAATTTCTCCGGCTGGAGGCAGAAGAGAGATGTACCAGAGGAAAAGTCAGAAGGATAGGACACACTGCACCAGCCCTGGCTCTGAGACATAGGGGCCCTGTCTAAGTACAAAGATTGGAGAGAGCCCTCTGAGAGCTAAGGGCACCCCCCAGCTGGCAGCTGGCCAAGAAATGGTGACCTCAATCCTATAACTGCAAAGAACTAGATTCTGCTCCAACCATAGCCAACAAAGAAGTGGACTCTTCCCAGAATCTTCTCATAAGAGCTCATCCAAAAGACACCTTGATTTCAGCCTTACAAAACCCTAAGCAGAAAACCGGCTGAGTCAACCCGAACTTCTGACCCATAGAACTGCGAGATAATAAATTTGTGCTGTATTAAGTTGCTACGTTCTTGGAAATTTGTCCCAGGAGTAATCCAAAAGGACTACAGTCACCTTCCCATTTCACTGGCCCTTCAGTGCCTAAAGCCAAAGAAATGGCCAATGCTAGGAATTCCTTGGGCACTCATGCCTACTTTCTTGGGTCTTTGAATACTAATACCATCTGCCTGTGCAGAATGCGGTATCTCCCAATATCTTTGACACAAAATTTCATTTGCACCTCTCAGTAGCCTTGTGAAATGTGGGGATATTATCCTTCTCATTTCACAAAGGAAGAAACCCAAATTTAAAGAAGCAAGTGCCTTGCTCATGGCCTCAGGAACTGGATTGCAAGCCAGGTTTCTTGCTTCCAAATCACATGCGCTTTTTGCCACAGCCCACAGCTGCCTCCATTTCCCAAAACATCTGTTGTCTGCACACAGTGACAACTGTCCAAAGGGCTGGGCTCCCTTGTGATGATGTTGAGAGCCTCCTTTTGCTCAAGCTGAAGCTAGTGGACAATTTACTTGGGATGCCGAAGAAAGAATCGATCCCTGCCATCCGTGGGAGGAGGTTGGCAGGTGCCTGCTAATGCCTTTTTCACTTCAGGTTCTACAGTGGGAAGGGTGGTAAGCTTTTGGAATTACAGTTAAGATAAGAGAAACTCACTGGGAATTGCACTGGCCAGGAAATGGATTCACAGAGTCGGTGAGAGTCACACAAGGATTTGGAAAATGAGCAGGACTGAGAGAGGATGGCTGTGTTTGGGTTTCTGGCGTGATTGCAGGGTATGTCTTTTGCCCATGCCTTCCGACTCCAGTTGCTTTGATAAAACTTGCAGGCAGGAACTGGGTCAACCCTGAAGTGACCCACCCCACCCCAAGTCCATCGTGGTGGCTGAAGGTACACCATGCGGTTGCCTACTTCTGCAGCCAAAAGAACAGTGGTGGGAGAGCAGAAGGGCAAGGGGAAATATAGGCCGAGAATAACTTCCTGTCCTGCCTTGCTTTCTGTGGCTTCCCCGCTAACCCACTGTAACTCTTATTAACTCTCTTTGTCTTTCTGTGGGTGGGAACCAAAGGGCCTGTCTTTTGAGGGCAGCTGTGTGCCTATTAAAAGTTCCTTAGCAATTTCCACTTATCCTTCTTGAGCCTGGGGTGTCCCCTCCTCAGTCTTGTTCTGTGCATGGCCCAGGTGACTTGTAATGCACCTTCCCCAAGCTGAAACTCTCTTGGGAGCTGTGAAAGCCACCACACTCCCTTCCTTTCCCCTGCATGCCTTGGGGTGCACACCGTGCTAAGTGCTGCGGGGATGTCCTGGAAATGTTGGCCTAGTAGGCTTCAGCCTTGGAGGCAGCATGGCACTGTAGAGAGAACTCAAGTGTTTATTAAACACCTGCTGTGTGCCTGGCCCTGTGCTAGATCTCAGAGACATGGCACCCAGCAAGCAGCCAGAAGACCGTGTGCGAGTCTTGGTTCGCCCCTTGTTAGCTGTGTGGCTGTGAGCTGGTCATTTCACCTCTGTGTCACCGTCATGTCTCACAAAGACTGAAATGGCACTTTGAAAGTGTGTTGCAAACTATAAAGCTCTACGGAGGTGATACTGTTACTTACGAGTCCTTACTCGATTCTCTCACTTACCTGTGAGATAGGCATGGCAGCCCTTGGCAAACCCATTTTAGAGATGAGAAAGCAAAGCCTCAGAGAGGGTACAGAGCAGAAGCAGGAATAGGCACCAAATGTTCAGCTTCTTAGTTGTGGGCTTCTTTTTTTTCCTTCCAGATTTTTATTTAAGTTATAGTTAGTTAACATATAGTGTAATATTGGTTTCAGGGGTAGAATTTAGTGATTCATCACTTACATATAACACCCAGTGCTCATCAGAACAAGTGCCCTCACCTATCTAGCCCATCCCCGACCCACCTCCATCTACTCTCAGTTTGTTCTCCATTGTTAAGAGTCTCTTATGGGTTGCTTCCCTCTCTCTCTCTCTTTTTCCCCCCTTTCCATATGTTCATCTGTTGTTTTTTTAAAAGATTTTATTTATTTATTTGAGAGAGAGAGAATGAGAGACAGAGAGCATGAGAGGGAGGAGGGTCAGAGGGAGAAGCAGACTCCCTGCTGAGCAGAGAGCCCGATGCGGGACTCGATCCTGGGACTTCAGGATCATGACCTGAGCCGAAGGCAGTCGCTTAACCAACCGAGCCACCCAGGCGCCCAGTTCATCTGTTTTGTTTCTTAAATTCCACATGTAAGTGAAATCATATGGTATTTGCCTTTCTCTATTTTGCTTAGCATAATATGCTCTTGCTTCATCCACGTCACTGCAAATGGCAAGATCTCATTCCTTTTGATGGCTGCATAATATTCCATTGTATATATATATACCACCTCTTCTTTATCCATTCATCTGTCGATGGACATCTTGGCTCTTTCCACAGTTTGGCTATTGTGGACATTGCTGCTATAAACATCGGGGTGCACATACCCCTTCAAATCTGTACTTTTGTATCCGTTGAGTAAATACCAGTAGTGCAATTGCTGGGTTGTAGTGTAGTTCTGTTTTTGAGGAAAACTCCATACTGTTCTCCAGAGTGGCTGCACCAGCTTGCATTCAGTTGTGGGCTTATTCTATCTTACTGTGTAACTGTATCACCAGGAGTGACAGTGTTTGGTGACATTTTCCACAACAGCATTAATAACTGGCATTCCTCAGGTGCTTACTTTGTGCCAAGTTCTAGCTTAAATCCTTTACATGCTTATTATTATCCCCACTTTCCAGATGAGAAAATTGAGGCTCAGCAGGGATAAGTTATTTGCCCAAGATCACTTTTCTAGAAAGAGGCAGAGGCAGGATTCAAATTCAGTCATGTCTAACTCCAGAGCTTAGACTTATAACCTCCATGCTATCTGCTTATCCGCTTGCGCATCCCAACCTGACATGCTGAAATAACCAGAAAGCAAACAAGAGAGCAGGAAAGGGGTACACGGGCAATACTTCCTGCTCCACACATACCCACACATGAAGGTGTGACCCAGGCAGTAGAAACATCAAGACGGGTTGGCTTCCTGCAGCTTTTGGTTATTTGGGAAAGTGGATCTTGACCAGTGGGCATGATTTGAAGCTTAGAAGGGCAGAGGCTGGTCTGAACAGGGAGCTTGGGGGAGGAAGGGAGCCGAGGAGGGGATTCTGGCTAGAGGGTGCATGTCAGGGAGCAGTGGGAGATGAGATGGGCTTTACCTGAAGCAACAGAGGTGAAGTTGGTTCCAACAGCCATTGCAGCTGTGGCCTGAGGGTTAGCACCACTGCCCATGCCCTGGCCACCAAGGGAAATCAGTACCCAGAGATGTCTCTGGCTCTGGGGTGGAACAAAGATCATGCCCTCATTGTCGTTTCTCTTTCTGGGGATTGAGGTTAGAAAAGAAGGTGTGCAGAGCTGCTTCACCCTGGAGCTGGGGAGAAGGAGGAAGAATGGAGGGGTCCAGGCCAATGGGAGGCATTGTAGTGCTGGGTATGTCCTCAGGCTGCTGAAGGGTCTTGTGCTGGATAGTGGCAGGAACCCTGGTCTGGGAGTCCACAGGCCCAGGTGCTGTGCTTCTGCCTAGCTTTATGAAGTTGGAAGATTGATTCTTCTGTGGACCTCAGTTTTCCAAACTGTGACTTGAGAGATTTACCAGTAAAAACCACTGGTTGCAAGTGACAGAAACATAATTCAGGCTGGCTGAAAAACATGGATTTATTGACTCATGCGATTGAAAAGTCCAGGGACAGTTCTGATTCTAGGGAAGGTTGGATCTGGATGTTCAAATGGTATCTCTGGGTATCTATTTCTTTGCATCTTTTGGCTCTGCTCTCCTCTGTAATGCCTTTTGTCACAGGCAGGGTCACCGATCGAGATCTCAAGGTGACTGCCATCTGCTCCAGGCTTAGCTTGTCTTCTACAGCCTTGAGAACAAGGGAGAGCATCTATTAGTAGTTCTTGCGGAAGTCCTAGGGTGGATGCTTATTGGTCCTGCTTGGCCGTGCGCCTATCTCCGAGTCTATGCCTCTCCTCTGGTCAGGGATGCCTGCCTCTCATTGGTCAGACTGGGGTCACATGATTATTCCTAGAGTTAGGGGTAGAATTAGTCTCACAGAAACCACATGGATTGAGAATGGGAAAGGATGATTTCTCCAAAGGAACATAGAGTGCTGACACCAGAAGAAGGGGGAATGAATGTCAGGCAGGCAAAACCTCAGATGTCCTCTTCAGCATCCAAGGGCTGGTCTGATTATCTCCAAATGAAGCCACTGACAGTGGGAGCCCTCTAAATTGTGTTAGGGTCATAGAGCCCTTTGAGAATACCATGAAGGCAATGGGCCTTCTCCCTAGAAAGATAAAGTTGGAACTCCCTGGCATGGCCTCTGAGGTGCCAGTCTCTCCTGCCGTCCCCCCCCCCCCAAGGTCCCCAGCCAGCCACACTGGTCTCTTAGATGTTCCTTACTCACCATGCTGCTCCCTCCTACAGGCCTCGATCTCATTGTTCCCTCTGACCTAGTAAACACCTCCTGTTTGTATACTTTCATCACACCATGAAACTCTCCTCCATCCCTATGTCAGTGTGGCAGCTTTAACTTTATTTTATATGGTTATTTGGTTAATATCCATCTCTCCCACCAGAGCAGAGGCTCCATGGAAGAGGGAGCTGGTTCTGCTTTCCTTCATATCCGCAGTACCCAGCAGAGTGTCTGGCATGTAAGTTGGTGCTCAGTAGTAAAGGATGAATGTTTGCCCTTCAGCACATATTTTTCTTTGAATTTTTTAGTGGCATACACCTCTGTAGAATCAGTCTCTGAACTTCAGGTTAAGAACCTCAGAATAAAAAGTGGAAAAATCAAGGCATTGGACAGTTAGCTCTCTCAAAGCAGGGCCATGCGACTGAGGACCTTCCAGGGCCAGCTTTCCTGACAATCTAGAAGCTACTGACTTTAGTAGCGTCCCATGGACGATTAATTCTGGGTAAAGTCTGTCGTCAAATACATTTGGGGAATACCACCTAATCTAATATATCCTGCTCTTAGAGATACACAGCGTACATTAATAATAGGAATGTGTTTTTCGAAATTATCATTAGTGTAACGACCACTTATTGAGGGCTTACTGTGTGCCAGGTACCTTATTAGGTCCTTCTTATGTATTGTCACATATAATCTCATAATAGCCTTGTATAATAGATGCCATCATAACCTCATGTTACCGAAGAGAAATGAATGCTTGGAGGGCTTAAGAATCTCAAGCTATCTTCTAGGAGTTGGTAGATTTGGAACTCAAACCGTGGCAATCTGACTGTGTCCAAACTCCTTAATCACTGAAGATATGAGAAATCCTATGGTAGGGCCACTTTACCTTTGTTTAACTCATATTTGTTGATAATGGGACCCTTTTCTCTCTAAGCAGTTGGAAGGATCTCAAAGATTACACCTAGTTTGGGACATGCTGGGGAAGTACCGATTCATGTTGAGTAGGAGTAAGACAGGAAGAAGGTAGGCCTGCCACGGACTCAGTTCCACAAATGTTCTGGAGCACCCCTGTGCCAGGCATGGAGCTAAGACCATGAGCACAAAGCCATATCCTCATTGGCCAGAGTTACCCAGTGCCCCGCTTGTCACCGTAGCAGACCAGAGCCTTGCTCCTGGGCTGCCCCACCCAGAGCCCACCCGTCTCAGGGTCTTCCTGAGAACACTCAGCTGTGCCTTCCCTTAGTGGAGTACTACCCTGAGTCACATCCATGAATTAGTTCATAGCAAAACACACCTTTGTTCTGTAAATGTTGTTTACTGAGGACCTTCTGTGCTCTAGGACCTGTGTAGGGACTGGGGATATAGAAGCAAATAAATACTGTCTCATTCCCCAGGACATCTACTGTCTCGTGGAGGGGGGCAGTTTGGTGTATAGGAAACCATAATAAACCTAAGTACAGGATAAACTGAGAAGTGCCCCATTAGAGATACAGACCAGTGTGCTGTAGGAGTTCTGAGATATGAGTGATTGCTTTCTTTTTTTTTTTTAAACCAAATTAATATTGGTTTCAGACTTAAGCTCATGATGCTAAATGATGCTGGAACATCTGGACAATGGGCAAGCCAGATGTTTGGCTGACAGCAGTGAGCAACCTTGTGTACAGAAGCACCCTGGGGAGTTCGTGCCCACCTGGGTAGTGGGAATGAGGTGCTGGTTCACCAGGCTCCCTTGGGCTGGGCTGCTAATCACACCTAGGCAGGGCCTGCATGCACAGAATGCCATCGCCCACTGCCCCTGCATGCTGATCTTTTAGGCCACGGGAGGACACCTTCTTGCTGTCCAGCATTGCTGGGTCACTCCCATTCCCCCAGATTACTCACATGAGTCCTCAGAGACAAGTGTAAGCTTTTCATTTCACCAACCTCATCTGTCAAATGCGAGTCAAGATTCTTCCTCACAAGGTGGCTGGGAGCATCAAAGGAGATGAAATACACAGAAGAGCTTTATAAATGTCACATATTGTTAAAGACCTGTCAGGGACCTGGAGGAAGGTCCCATTGGAGGAGAAGCAGAGGGTTCTGGTCCCCTCTGCCCCTACTGAAACTCTGTCCCCATTAAACACTAACTCCCCATTACCCTCTTCCCCTAGCCCCCTAATGTTTCTAGGGTTCCTCCATGTTGTCACAGGTGTCAGAATTTTCTTCCTTTTTAAGCTATAATATTCCATCATATGTGTCAACCTCATTTTGTTTATCTGTTTACCCATTGATGGACACTTGGGTCGTTTCTGCTTTTTGGCTGTTATGAATCATGCTGCTGTGGGCATGAACATGGTTGAACACCTTTTGAGCATTATCACATACCTGGTGCTGTGCTGGGTGCGGGGGCTGCAGTGGTAAATGAACTTTGATCCCTAGCTTGCAGAGCTTATAGCTTCTGGGAGTGATGTTAAAAAGCAAACAAGGCAATACACACCGTATGAAATTTCTATACATCCTATGAAGGTAATAAGCAGCATCTAGGAGAGAGAATAACTGCAGGTGTGGAGGTGGGCAGCCAACATGATGAAGAGGTCTCAGGAGGTGGCCTGAAGGATGGGACGGGTGTTAGAGGGGTGAAGGGGTGGGGAACAGCATTTAGGCAGAAGGAACAGCATGTGTGAAGATACTGAAGTGCAGCAGGGTTGGCAAATTGGAGGAGTTGGACCAAGTTCTGTACTCAGACTGTCACTTTATTGTGCTGTCCTCTAGGGAGCATCCTGCCCATCCCCAGGCCCAGGTGATTACTTCTGGCCCATCCCTTTCTCTACCCTGGCGCTTATTCCAATCCATTCATACTGCTCCTTTGTTCAGCTGTTTCTCTCACTGGCCAGTGAGCTGCTTGAATGCAGAAACTATTATTTTATTTTATTTGGGGGGCATGCTTGCATATCTTGGTAGGTGTCAGTGAGTCTCAGACACCCTTCTGAAGGATGTCATCTGTTTCGCTGACAATTCCCCAAGACCATCGGAACAAAGGGCTTTCTGCCATCTGGGGCCTGCCAGAGCTGGACGTAGAAGCAGCATTAGGACAGCTGGCTCAACCTGGAGGCTCTTCCTCTGTGCCTTCGCCCATGGTGTGCTGAGCCCTTGCAGACTTCAGCGTGCAGTGCTGCCGGTTTCAGCCGACCGAAGCTCTCCTGCCCTGTTGCCTCTGAAGCAGGGAGTGTGGGAAGCATCCTGCCCAGGGCTGGGCCAGATGTGGCCAACCCCCCCCTTCTGGCATTTGCTCTGGTCTGCAGATGTCCAGGGCTGCTGTGCCGGCTGAGTGGACTTGGCCAGCCATGGTGCAGAGTGTTCGGGGGTTGGTGGCCATGGCCATGCTCTGCCACCTCTCCTGTTGGCCTTGGTAGCTTCCCAGCTTCCTCTCACATGACCTCTTTCTCTGTTTACTTCTCTCTGGCCTCCCTGCCTGCGGCGTCCCCATGCCACCTCAAGTCTGATCTGCTACACTAGACGCAGCCTCTGCAGTGGCCCCTTCGTGGTGGCCTCATTCCAGAGTGTGTGCTGTCTTTGGCTAACCCTGCTAGCTCATGCTCTTCACCCCCACCCCAGCTCTCTCAACCACTGTGAGTGAGGAATCTGTGAGCTTTTTCATTTTAAACCTACAGTGTTGTATCTGGGGCTCCTCCATTGAATGCCCACAAGGGGATTAGCTCCTGGGGGTGCCGGTGGTACAGAAATGGGTTAATCTTGAAGTCATGGGATGAACATTCCACAGTGGCCTAGCCCAGAGCTTGACTGGAAACAGATGAATGAGGTAGACATGAGGGGAGGCAGACGTAAGCTGGGGATTCAGGCTCTGAGTGCCCCAGAGAGTTGGGGGAAGGCATTTGTTATGGGTTGAATTGTGTCCTTCCAAAAGATGTTGAAGTCCAGACCTCTCAGTTACCTGTGAATCTGACCTTATTTAGAGATAGTCTTTGCAGATGATCAAGTTGAGATGAGGTCATTAGGAGGGGCCTTAATCCAATATGACTAGTCTTTATAGAGAGGGGAAATTTGGCAACACACACACACACACACACACACAGGGAGGGTGCTATGTAAAGATAAAGGCAGAGATCAGGGTGATGTATGTATAAATCAAGGAATGCCAAAGATTTCTAGTAAATCAGCAGAAGCTAGGCAAGAGGCAAGGAACAGATTCTCCCTCACAGCCCCCAGAAGGAACAATCCCTGCTGACACCTCCGTCTCAAGACTTTAGCCTCCAGAACAGAGGCAATGAGCTCTGTTGTTTAAGCCCCCCAGTCTGCGGTACTTTGTTACGGCAGCCTCAGGAAACTACTACAGTGTTCAAGTACCTTCAGAGCCTCTCACCCCTGATTACGGGTCATTGTGCATTAGTTATTGGGTTTCTTCACATCTTATTAATTTGGACACACAGGGGCTATTTTAAGGCATCCAGGCAAATAGTTTAATAATAATAATAATTTTAAAAACTTTTAGTAAGACTCTAATAAGAATTTAAAAATTTTAAAAAGGTTTTATTTACTTATTTGAGAGAAGAGAGAAAGAACACAAACTGGGTGGAGGGTAGGGGCAGAGGGAGAGGGAGAAGCAGACTCCCCGCTGAAGGGAGCTTGATGTGGGGCTGGATCCCAGGACCCTGAGATGGTGACCTGAGCCGAAGTGAGAGCCTCCACCAACTGAGTCACTCAGTTGCCCCTCTAATAGGAATTTAATAAGAAGCTTGGATATCTTTCCAACTGATGTAGAGCTGGGTAAGGGGCAATCAGACCAGTAATCCCACATATACTTTCATAGGGCTTTGCAGTTTACAGAAGGCTTTGGTATTTGTTATCCATTTAACCTTCAGCGCAACATGGAGCATTCCCATTTTGGAGAGGAGAACCTGAGGCTCATAGATGTTCCCTAATTGTCTTCAGTGGCAGCACTGGGATTTTAAACATCGGCCTTCTGATTTCCGTCTTGCGTCCTTTTCTGTGCCTTCACAGCTGCCCCTGAACTTAGAGCAGGTGGGACAGCTCAGGGGCAGCTGTGCCCTCACCTGGTAGCCTGAGGAGTAACACATTCTTTTGATCCTTTTTCAGGAGTGAGGAAGAGGGGACATCAGCTTGCCAGGACCTTTCCAGGTTCTCCTAGGGCTCCATGGTGGCTGGGCGGGGGGTGGGGGGTGGGGTAGGCTGGGGGGTTCTTGGGCCCCTGCTAGAGCAATATCCCATTGTGACAGGGGGCCTTGATAGAGTACTTTAGAGCAGGACACAGCAAGTGGGGAGAGGTTCCAAGTTGGAGCTGGCTGCCTGGGGGGTGGGGGTGTGGGGGTTGGCATTCAATGGACTTGAGCTGCCCTCCTGTAGAGGGACTGAACAGAACCAAATCTCGTGGGCCAGACCTTAGAAGCTGGAGCATGATGACAGTGTGTGGTCCGGGCCACTTAGTGGCACTCCTCAGGACCTTGAAAGTGCTTGTTCCTCACTAGGAGTATGAGGCCTGATTTCAAGCCTCTTCAGAGTATGACCTTGAGCAAGTCTGTTGAACTTACCGAGCCTCAGGGCCCACACCTGTAAAATGGCCGGAGGAGTACATCCACCTTGCTGGCAGAGATGAGGAGGAAAGGATATAGTGGGAGCACTTTATAGTGATTGAGCTCAGTGTTATCCATGATAATAGTAAGAGTGAATGTTGGAGTCTTTGGGGAAAAGGCCATAAATCCTGCTGCCCCTGAGGAGCCATAAAGCACCTTTGGCAACTTCTTAAAGGCAAGTCCTGCTCTGCTCCGTTTGCCTGTCTTTTGTTGTGTCTGGGTGTGACTCAAATTCTTTTGCAGTTTTTGGCTTGTTTAGAAAACTCTTCTGGTTTCTATCACCAGAGGGTTTCTTTCCACTCTATCCCGCCCCGCCTCCTCCCTGCCACCACCACTCTGAAGTTGTCATGTGAGTGTTTTCCATGTAAAAAAATCTGGAAAACCCATTCAAGTCAAACAGAAAGACAATATTCCTGAGTCTGAAGTTGACTGAGTTCATTACACCGCCCTGGCACAGGGTTTCTTCAGGCTTGAACATTCTCCAAGCATCAAAAGTCTTTCAGTTTGTAGACTTGAGGGGTGTGAGGCTGAGGGCTGTTCATCCTGAAACAGTCATCAACACAGCCCACAGAGCGCCACTGTTTTGGTGGTAGTGGTCAAAACTTCTGTCCCTTCTTCAGGGTGAAGTGCTTGCTGGATATTGAATCCACACACTAAATTAAACACACATCTATGCGACTTTAAAGTCTAGACTCCAAGCAGTTGGACTGTCTCTCAAGAAGCTCTAGCCCAGTCCCTTCATCTTGCAGGTGAGGAAACTGAGGCCCAGGGAAGGGGGATGGTGACTTCCTAGAAAGGAGGGACTGGCCCCCGGGTGTTCTGACTTCCAGGATTTTTTCTGTTCCCCCATCCTCCCCTTCAGGGAAGCACTGACGTGCTGCTAGGGGTTGCCTGGGGAGTACCGGCGGGAGCCCTGATTCAGCACTGCTCTACCAGTCACATCGTGGGGCCCAGTTAAACCTGGTGAATGTGGTATTGGTTGATTCAAGCCATTGTCTACTTCAAAAGGCTTTGGTCTCATTGATCCAAAGTACAGTGGGACTTTGAGTTTCAAAGTCAAGTGTCCAGATTCATAAGTTAGGCACCCTGAGGGAGTTATTTGCTCATTTACCACGCACCTGAGCTCAGCAAAAATTCATAACTAGTGGTTAATAGTGCAGGAACTTCTCACTGTTCCCAGAACGTGCGGTGACATGTAATACCTCATTTCCTTTGTGCATACTGTTCTCAAAGCCCTGAATGTTCTCTCTCCTAATCCCAACCCCCTCTCATTCTCTGCCTGGTGAATTCCTACTCATCCTTCAAGAGCAGTTTTCCTGACTCATTCGTCCCCTCAACCCGTGGCATAAATAGATATAGTATTTCTACAGTCTGCCTCTCCCACTACAGTGTAAACTCCATGAGGGCAGGAACTATACATGGTGATGAAAATGCTTCCTTGGAGCACCTGGGTGGCTCAGTCTGTTAAGCAACTGCCTTCAGCTCAGGTCCTGATCCCAGGGTCCTGGGATCGAGTCCTGCATTGGGCTCCTTGCTCCGTGGGGAGTCTGCTTATCCTTCTCCTTCTGCCCCTCCCCCTGCTTGTGCTCTCTTGCTCTCTCTCTCTCAAATAAATAAATAAAATCTTAAAAAAAAAAAGTGCTTCCTTGCAGCAAGGCTCTGTGCTAAGCACTTTACATGCATTAGCTCATTTCATCCGCCATGACATTATAAGGTAGATACTACTACTATCCTCATTTCCTAGATGAAGATACAGATTCATAGAGAGGCTCAGAAACTTGCCTGAGGTTACACTGTAGGTGGCAAAGTTAGGATTAAAATCACTGCTGCCATGTACAGTTGTGTAGGCTGCACAGTGCACAAGGTTATCTGGGGGAGGAGCCAGTAGAGGCTGAAATCTTGTTCTCACCTTGCTACAGAGCTGTGAATGTTGGGAGGAAGGGACTCACAGGCACGGTGTGGTCCGGCCCCAGGCTTCAAGCTCTTAACCACTGCAACATACTAGAAATAGAGATATACATATTTATATTGCCGGTGTCTGGCACGGAGTAGGGGCCCAGACACGGATGAAAGTGAGATTATAAACTAGTAGGCTTTTCCTTTTTTTCTCCTTCCCTTTTTACTCATATCTATAGGGATAGGCCATTACTTAACAGGTTGCTTGGTTTAAGAAACATCTTTTAGTTGACAGGCCTCCTAGCAGGTACAAAGAAATGGCTGAAAACCCAGAAAGAAATCTCCATTTGGGGCTCTGAGTGTTACTCAGGTGTCTTTTATTCTAAGTAACTTCATTCTGCCAACTCTGGACCTTTGAAAGTTGTTAAGGGGGTGTGAAAAAGCCATAGGCCAGCAGAAACAGGGCTTTTTTGGAAACCAGCTGCAAGAACTGAACATTTGCTGGTGCATGGTGTGCTGGGTTCTGCTTCTAGTCCCGTTGCATGAACTCTAGATCCTCTAGCTGGGCCTCAGCTTGAGTCCTGAACGAGATGGGGCTGCTGCTGCCCAGCCAGGTAACGTTCTGAGAGTGCTTGCAACAGCTGATAACAGCAGAGCTGGTGGTCGGGCCTCTGTCACAGGCAAAAATTGGGCTTTAGGATGAAATGACTTCAGAAATGTCTGCGTTTGTCCAAATCAGGGCTGGGGTCTGGAGAGACCTGGGGAACAAAGTTCTCTCTGATGGGCTTTTGGTCTGAGAAGTCAAGCGGTGCATTTTGCACCTGATTTGTAATTTTGCAATATCTCCTGTTGACATGGAGGCCTACCACTTGCTAGTTGCATCCTTACACAGGTCTCTTAGCCTTTCTGGGCCTTTGGGTACTCTCCATCAGAAGGGGGGAATGTCACCTGCTACTGAGGATTGTGATGGGGAGTCAATGAGCTAATGTTTATAGAAAAAGTACTTTGTGAATTGGAAAGGGCTGTACAGATGCTAAAACTACCATTATTTGTCATTAGCTGGTTTTTCTTGCCGTTCCCTGGGGGCAGTTGTCTCCCAGCTGCAGTGGCTGAGTGAGCTTAGAGGAGGCGTTGAGGGAGGAGTAGGCAGGGAGGAAAACAGCAAGGCATGCTGAGGACTGGAAGGCTTTTAGGCTGGGTTCTTGTTTGCAAGTGGAGAGAGTGGGTTTTGCTTTTTTCAGTCTGAAGTGGGAAAGTTGATGGTCTTCAGCAGATGCCACAGAGTCGTTTGGGAACTGACTTCTCCCCCTTCCTTATGTGACATCCTGGATACTTGGGGATGTTCCTTAAAACGAGCACATCCCAAGGATGGAGCCAGCCCAAATTTGGGGACTTGGCAGAAGAACACAGGTCCCAGCTTCTGCTCCCTCTAGGCTGGTCTCTTTGCTGTCTGCCGGTTGCCTCATGCTCACACCCACCTCCACACTATCGCTCTGATGTTCCCTCCATCCAGCACATCCTTCCCACGCCCGTGCAAATCAGATGCATGCTGCATTCATTCCACAAGTACGTGTCCAGTGCCATTACTCAAGACATGGAGCACCGGAGAAGGCTCCCATTTAGGAGGGGAACAGCAGAGGATGCGAAGTTTCATCCAGACACGTCGAGGGTGAGGAGCATCTGGTAGCTGTCCCGGAGACAGTAGGCAATCAGTGCCTGCAGCTTAGGAGCAAAGTCAGAGGATGGCCCATGGATATAGGCGTTGTCACATGCGTGTGAGGTAGAGGCACAAGCCCAGGATGACATAAGATGTGAGGGGAGGACAGCAAGAGAAATGATGCCTTGAGGACAGCATGTGTCATACCGTTAGGTTCAGAAGGGAACTAGCAGACCAGCAAGAGGAATAAGGGCCTCCTGTGGGTTGAGCCAAATTGGAATGGTGGGAGAGAATGGTGGGCCAGGCCAGGCCACAGGAGGATGCTGAAAAGAGCCCCAGCAGGGGACCACACACAGCCCTTTGAGGATTGACGTCCCCCATTCTCCTCCCACCTCCTGCCACAGGTGAGCTCTTGGTGGTCAGAGCAGTCATGTCTCTCAAGGCTGCTGGTTCACAACAAGGATGGAGAACCCCAGGACTAGAGAGCTCCAGGAGGCTGGAGAACAGGGGTGGTAGGGGGTCAGTTAGGGGCAGAAGTGAAGGAATGAGGGGTTGCAACTAGAAAGAGGAATTTGCCAGTTCAGGATTTCAGAGGGCAGTTCCTGGAATTTGACAAGGTCAGGGTGGGCTCTGAGGAGGTGTGGAGCAGAAGATTGTTGGATTAGTGAGGACCAAGAAATGAAGTCAGGGTGATAATTGGTCATCTGGCACCGATGGCTTTAAGGATTCATCCAACAAATATTTATTGAGCACCTCTTCTGTGCTAGGTCCTGGGGTTACTGAGGTGAAGGAGACAGACCCGATGCCTGCCCTCATGGAGCTCACAGCTTCTTGGGTGGTGTGGTCTTCAGAGGAAGAAAAGAAGGCCACGGAGTGCTGGCTGTAGGCGAACCATGTGAGGGCCAGGAGACCGGCAGCCTTCCCAGGAGAGGGCTGTGAGGAGAAGGGTGCTTCGGGGAAGGCTAAACTTGGGCTTCGGCAGTAGGTAGAGGAAGAGTCATTCATTCACTCATTCATTCAACGGGGACTCACAACGGGACGCGGTGATAAGTGAAAACAGGTACAGTGCCCACTCTCATGGGGTTTTCTTCCTCATTAATTGGATAATCACATGTATGGGATGAATAATTACAACCTGAGATAGGTAGGGCTTTGAAGGAGCAGAATTTAGATCTGTGAAAGCTTTTACCAAAGGGATCTGACCCAGACTGAGGGTTCAGGGAAGGAGGACTGACCATTTGAAAGATGAATGGGTAAGGAGTGTGCCGGGCCAGGGGAACAGCACCCCCAAAGGCCCTGGGGACGGAAGGGCTGAAAAATGGCAGTGTGGCTGAAGCAGAGTGGGGTAGCGGGAAGGAGAGATGTTGGAAAGGTAAGCAGGGGCAAGCACACGCAGGGCCTCAAGGTTCTGGTAAGGATTTTGGCCTTTATCCTAAGAGCCCAGGGAAGCCACAGAAGAGTTTGAAGCAGGAGTGACATGACGAGGACCCTGAAAAGGGCCAAGCCTGTGAGGCAATGTCTTTGCAGCTGAAAGGGGGTTGAGAGACTGAGAGAATAGGGAGGACAGAGAAACACCTTGGGTAGGGTTTGTAGCTCACAGGGATGATGGAAGCTGGGAGTTGAGCAGAGGGAGGGGCAGGGCAGGGGCTCATTAACCTCAGGCTTTTCTCTGGAACCGAGCTGTGAAGTGGTGTGCCAGGGCCTTTCCCAGGAAGGGCTCCATGGCTGCCTGACTTGCTGGCCACGATGGTGGGCACCTCATCCCAGCATAGCCCCTTCCCAAATGGTGTGACCCTCCTTTCCTGGCAAGAGAAGACCGTGGGAGGATGGCCTCTGCTGGGGTCCTTTATCCCTGTCATTGTGGCCCTGGTGACTGGCAGGTGAGCCAGGTCTTGCGGTGGGGGGAGGGGGGCTTCTCTGGGTCCACAGGGCTGACTCCAAAACTGATGGGATCATGGGAGTCCATTCACCGGGAGGCTAGGCCTGTGGGCCCAGATACAGGGCAGGGAATCAGGCTAAGCTGGGTGCTGGACTTGGAACCCTAGGGGAGCCTCTATGTGTATTATTTCCCAAGCGTGGGGACTTTATCTGTTTTCCTCTCTGTAAAAGGAGGGTCAAAGGGAAGGTCAGCTAACAGTGAGGTGCAGCATGCATATCATGGGCACTGATAATATTAATATAGACTATCTGGAGTACGGAGTGGCAGTGAAATTCACCTGAAATGCCTATATCATGTAGTGAAAAGGAAGACAATTCTTGAAAGGAGAGGCTTAGCAATCTCCACACCAGATGTCTTCATTATAGGTGTCTTTCAGAATAACCATGTGTGTGTGTGTGTGTGTGTGTGTAAATTGGCCTAGAGGTCAGGGGATTTGGGGTCCAAGCTCAGAATCAGCAGTAGTTGCTGGGCAATCTTGAGCAATTCCGTTTCCCAATTTATATAGTAGATTAGTTTGTTTAAATGCACAAGGTCCTGAAAAAGATCAGCCCGTTTTCAAATCCTGCTGAGCCGTTTACCAGCTGTGTGACTTACAAAACCCCAGAAATAATACTTGCTGCGGGGAATTAAAGGAGGTGCCCCATCGGAGGTGCTTCATTCACACAGTCCTGGGACAGTGAGTGTGCGTTAAATGGAAACAATGGGCCCCAAGTTCCGCAGCCGCAGAGTTGAGCTGAGTCTACCCCAGGGATGACAATGACACGGGTTTCCACTGGTAGTGTCAGAGTTTCCTATGAGTGTTCCCCACTGGCGGGATCCTGGGGTCTCTGACTCACCCCTGCCTGGCTTGTGCACAGGCCCCGGGTTCGACAGCTGTCCCGGGCCGGGGCTTGCCGGAGGACTGGAGCGCCGATCCTTGCTGTGGTTCAGGCCAGGCTGATGGCCAGGATCCCAGCAGTGTCCAGAAGCCCTCTGGTGGGGTCTGCTGCTTTTTTTCCAGTATGTCCCCCACCTCCCACCTCGCCTGCCCTCTCTGTTTTGAAAGCAGCAGCTCTCTAGTTGGGGCTGAGCGGCAGAGTGGCCTAAATTTAGCCCTCGGCTTCAGTGGTGAGCCACAGGTGAAGACCAACGGGAAAGCGAAGAGGCGGTCACATTCTCAAGATACCTTTGGTCAAGACCATAAACAGGGCAACCGTTAGGCCCCCAGAGGGGCCCACGCCCTCTGCTTGTTTTTGAGGGAAGAATGGAAGACAATCTCACTTCCTCTCCGTCTGCCTCTGCAGTTGACCCGCCCTCAAGGAGGCCCTTGGACCCTGCTGCCTCAGCTTGAGCCGCCAGTTGGAAATGTTCTGTCCCCTGGGAGTGGGAGCGCTGGGCTGTGGGGGCAGGCCCCGCAGCCTGTGTTTGGTTTGGCCGGATCTCATCTAGGTTTGGCTCAGACAGACCAGGCCTCATTACGCGGGCGCCACCCCCCTCAGTCTCAGCCAGGGTTGCTGCCTTACGAAGCCTGATCACACAGGTCTGGGGCAGAGGATGCTACTAGTAAGCGCTCACATTTATTGAACACTTGCTCTGTACCAGACATTGTTCGAACAACCTCATCTTTAGCCCATTTTATCTTCCTAATAACCTAAGAAGGGGTACAATGATTACCTTCTTTTATAGATGAGGGAAGTGAAGCACAGGTAGGGTAAGTAACTTTCTCAAAATCACATGGCTAGTAAGTGGCAGAGCTGGGAGTGAAATTCAGCGCACCTCCAAAGCCCAACCCTTGACCACTGTGGTCACTGCCTCTGTCATATAGCTTCGTGCTTTTGGAATCATTTATGTATATTATGTATAATATGTATACTATGTATATTATGTCAGTGAATCCTCAACACACGCTATGAGGTAGGTACTCCTATTATCATTCCCTTTTGACGGAAGTGGTAACTGAGGCTCCGGCTTGCCCAGGGTCTGGCCAGGAAGCTATGGAGCCCAGCCTGTGCCACCAGGTTGTAGAGCTTATGGTTCCTAGCCCTGTCTACCCCCACTGACCCACTCAAAGCCAGCTTCCCTTGCGTGTGCTCCCACCTGAGCCCCAGATTGTCCTGGAGCCCTTTGTCTCCATGTTGGGAGGGTTGTCCTCACTGTGGTTTATCCTGCGGGCTTCCTCACAGAAGCCTGCAAATGCAGGAGAGGGAGCACGAACAGCTCCGGATTCAGAATTGTAGGCAGCGAGCTCCACGCACAGGTGTTGCTCTTGGAGCCCCAGATATTAGGACTGAAAGAGTCCACGGGTTCCTCAAGGATAAGGATTCTTTGCAGTTACTCCATGGGGGAGGGGGAGTGTTAAGGGAGCATCTTAGTACCCCATTCGATATTTTTGCTTTATCTATTGCATATACTGAGGTACTTATTTCATTGCAGCAAAATATACGTAACATACAAAACTTAACACTTCAACCATTTTCAGGTTTGCATGTCAGTGGTATTAAGTACATTCACGTTGCCATGCAGTCATTACCACCATCCATCCCTAGCACTTTTTTGTCTTCCTAAACTGAAACTCTGTCCCCATTAAACACGCACTCTCCATTCCCCCTCTGCCTTGTTCCTGGCACCCACCATTCAACTTGCTGTCTAAATCTGACTGCTCTAGGGACCTCCTATACGTGGAATCATACAATATTTGTCGTTTTGTGTCTGGCTTACTTCACTTAGTGTGTTTTCAAGGTTTCTCCACATTGTAGCATGTGTCGGAATATTCTTCCTTTTTAAGGCTGAATGCTATTCTATGTCTGTGACACATTTTTGTTTATCCATTCATCTGGCTGTAGACACTTAGTTTGTGTCTGCCTTTTAGCAGTTGCAAAATAATGCTGCTATTGTATATTAAGGTTTGTGAAAAAGCTTGCTTGAAAAAAAAATTTGTCTGCCAAAAGAAGTTTGCAAACCACTGCCCTGGTGCAAAGTTGGGGGAGGTAGAGGCTGAGCAAGTGTGAGTCAGGTGGCTGTGCATGAGAGCAAGAGCCAAAACTACAGCCTTCATCCTCTGCATGCAGCCCTTCCCCCCCCTCCAACTGCTGATTCCGATGTGTATCAGAGGAAGGAACGAGAACGCAGCTCTGTCTTGGGGGCAACTGCCCTGTGTTTCCCAGAAACCTCCTGGAGCTGCAGCAAAGACTGGAGTCTGCATTTATTGAGTGCCTGTGGGACCCACCGTGGAGAGGGACAGAGCAGGGTCTTTATCTTACCTCTGCCTCTCACTGGTCGTGTGACCTTGGCCAAGGTGTTCACTTATCAGAGCCCAGGTCGCTGTGAAGATCAAATGAGATGCTGCATGTCCAGGGCGTCCTGGGCAGCGTCTGGCACACAGTGGCCACAGGAAGAAGGAGCTGCAGCTCTATGTGGCACTGCTGGGGATAAGGAGACCAACAAGACAGGCTCTGGCCCCTGAGGGTTCTTCTTAGTGCATCGGATCCAGAGTCACATGAGTTTGATTTGCCCCCTTATCAGTGATATTGACATTTATCAGTTGATTAAGGTGGTGTCTGCCAGATTTCTCCATTGCAAAGTTAATTAACAAGTATTTTATACTTGTCAATTAATTAGTATTTAATAAGCATTTTGTGGGAACTGCTCTGAGACTATATAAATATTCTGTCCCTCATCAAACTTTCACCCTGTAGTTTTCGCATTGTGTTTTGCCAAATGTTGCTTTTATAATTCCATCATTCCTTTTACATTCATTATTTGGAATTTTACTGCAAGGCAGAGCTTTCACTTCTCCTTTATTTGTTCATTCATTCATTCATTCATTCATGTCAGCATAGACTCATGAATTTCTGTTTTATTCAGTGGGTTATAATCTGTAATCATGCATCATTTATTTTGATGCTCAAATTGTTTTCTCTAACTTTGAAGATATCTAACTTAGGTGTCTGTTGGCAGGGGGCTTCCCTTCCTGGCTGCAGGGACCCCTCCGTAGGGCCCCTTGACTGTCCTTACCACACGGGAGCCAGCTTCCAGAGTGAGTGATCCCCCAGAGAAGAGTAAGGAGGAAACCACAATGCCCTTATGACCCAGTCACAGAAGTCTTGCTAGTGCTTCTGCCACGTTCTATTTATGAGAAACAAGTCACTTAAGGAGAGGTGAAGGATGCTTGTAGGCCCCTTTTGAAGAGAGGAGGTCAAAGAATTTGTGGTCAAATTATAAAACCACCATATAATATGTGAACTCTTACTAACTCTTTCATCCCTAGCAGAACCCCATGAGGTAGGCATTACTCTGAACGATTAAGTTCCTTGCCCAGGGTCAGACAGTGATAAAGCTGGGATTTGGATCCGGGCAGCCTGGCTCCTGGGCCCATGTTTTCAGCTACTACCTGATCCGACAGGGCCTTGAATCCTTGGCTAAGCTGAGCCAAGGAAATGGAGGATTCCTGGAGGTTTTCAAGGGGAAAAAGACATGATCCAGCCTCCTTGTGGAGGGCAACATGCAGCAGAGTGCAGGATGATGGGAGAGGTGAATGTCCACCTGCCTTCTCAGATGGGGCCTGCATGCAGATTCCTTTTCTCCCTCCATAGCGGGGAGGCCTGTCTTTTCACCTGCTGCTTTCCATCTCTTCATTTTGCAGGTAGTTAGAAAAAAGAACAACAGTGTAAATAGTTTTTTAAAAATGGTCAGGATGATCCTGCTGGCCTCCCTTTCTTGGCAAAGTGTCAGAGAAGGCTGGGTATGGAATACCTATAGTGGTGGTGGTGGAGTGGGGAGTAGAGAAAAAAATGGAACAATATGAGACATGGTCTTTACTTTCAGGAGCATGTTATTGTTTGGAAGAGAAAAATAGAAACACAAATTTATTTAAGACCCCGATTACATATAATTAACAGTTAAATCATAGGGCCAGTGGTTGTGTCTTAGTTGCCTTTATATCCCATCATGATGCATAGCAGCGTGCCTCGTTTTGCTTATTGATTGCTTGTTAAGTGAATGAAAGACGGATAGATAGTGTCCTACCATGGTGTGACTGTCAGAGACAAGAGGGAGGTGGGTGGTGAGGACAGGTGAGCTGGCCAGGAGAGGTGAAGGTTATGAAACATCTGGCCTCAGAAGGCAGGATTAGGAGACTTAGCAGATGTCAACAGCTGAGGAGGTGTCATCAGGGATCTACAAGATTGAAAAGCACCAGGAAAAGGGCCAAGAACTCAAGGACAGGCAGATACCAGAAGTCAAGAGAGGTCTGGCATGGGGAGTCTGGGGTCAGGCAGGTGTTAGCATCCGGAATCTAGGCGGAGAGGCAAAGAGAGTTACAGCCTCAGGACCAGAGTACAGAACATGGGCTGGAGCCAGGGACAGACATGCTTTGCTCTTTGGTGCCCTCTGAGCTCACATGGGCCTGAACTGGTGTAAGAGGGGTTCACTGTCAGGAATGTGAGCAGGAAGGACCTGGGTGAGTTGGGGAGGCTCCTATGGCTGCCCATGGGCTGTGCCAGGGAGCTTGGAGGCGGGGAGAGGGTTTCATTTGAGCCAGCCTACTGCAGTGTCCTGCAGATGACTGAGGCCTTCACACCCCCCAAATTCTGGGTTATGGTGCAGACTAGAGTGAGGGTGAACCTACTCACAAGGGACTTCTAGTATTGGATTCCTTAGGAGAAACCCAGACCTATAGTGCAAATGAGACCCAAGGAACACAATTGCCTTGGAAGCCTGTCTGCAATTCTGTACTTTTCCTACCATGCAAAGAGATAGAATAGCTTAAATTTCTCTATAGAGAAGGTTTAAGTTTGTGATTTGAGCCTCAGCTTTGTTACTTCCTTCTTGAAGGACGTTAAGTAGGTGATATGGGATAATTCCTCACCTGGAATATGGGGATAATTAATACCCACCTCCTGCATTTTTGGGAGAATCACTTCAATCAGACATGTGAATATAATTGTTTGAACAGCCAAGTGCTGTGTGAACCTAAGGGAATATTACTGTGAAATAAACTTCACCTAGCAAAAGCTGAAAGAACTTAATATTGTCAGTGGATCCCTCTTTACATAGGATCCTGGACATCCCAGCCATGTTCACAGGCGAGCCACAGAAATGACTCACTGCCCTTCTGTGGCTCACGGAGCAAAAACTCAAGGAGAATCTGGTTAATAAAACCCTCCAATTTGACTAGAATCCCTCCTCACCCCCAACTTTTTGTAAAGGACTGGTTGGTGTCTTCTGTGAGAGTATCATATAGAATCCTGCCAGCTTTGAGAAGACAAGACAGCCAGACAGAATCCCCGGGTGGGTCACATGGTTTCAGCCCAGCTAGGAAGGGGCTTTGCACTTACACAGCCCTGCTGTTCCAGCCAGGCTCAGTACTTCTTGGTAATACCTGCAAGAGTTATTTTAGTTGGATTTTCATAGAGACCACAAAAGGATTAGAGAAAATAACAGCAGCTGTTATTCACTGAATGGTATAAGAGCAACCTCTGAGTCTGAGTGTCCCCTTAAAGAATCTTCCCTCAGCCTGAAAATACTCCTCTAAGATTACTCACTGTATTACTTCCCGTGTAATCAGAAGTTGTCCCTGCTGCCTGTTGAAGTTTGTATCTGATCTGTTTGGTGTCTACATATGTATGGGCTGTAAATGTATGAGTTGCCCTCAACCGTGTGACCTGGTTTGTATTTTCCTCTTAGAATCCTCTTATTTTAATTCCTGGTGTCCCCCAACATCGTTTAGAGAAGGCTGATTGTAGAATGGCCAAGAATGGGAGCTCTGGGGACAGAGTATCTGTCTCATAGGGTTATTTTGGGTTGTAAGGTATGTAAGGTGCTTAAATAGTGCCTTGTACCTAGTGAACACACAATAAATATCATGGTTTTTTTTCAAGTAACATATATGGTATTCATTACCCCTAAGAAAAATATACCCCCTAGAAATATAAACATCTTAAAAGGTTCACATAAGTCCATGGATCCATACTTGGAATATTAAAGCAAACTAAGGTGCTTGGCAGTACAGAGTATAGTGATGAACATTTGTATTTATTTGTGAGTGAAGGGTACAGGGGATGCCCCTTTGAGGTGCTGGGCTGCATCCTATATGTTGAAATACACACCCAGGTTTTTCCCTTCTGCCCTTACTTTCCCAGAACTAGTTGATGTCAGCTGGGAGATAGATTAGTAGCTCTTGCTTCCCTGGCCAGTGTGGTTCTTCCCCACTCGTAGGCTGGAACCTCAGTGCTTCAGTGACAACTACCCCTGGAATATAGTATAGGGAAGGTAATAGGTCTCCAAGTCAAGTGCCCCATGAGGGGCAGGGTTCCAGAGCCAGACTTAATGGCTTGAAATATGGGACTGGAATTCCACTCCTGGGAAAGAAGATTGGAAAAAAGCTTCTCTTGCTTGCTGCCCAAGCTTATGGCAGATACAGAGTGATGCACCAAGATGTCCTTGCAGATGATACCTAGAAAGTCACCCAGCAGCTCAATGGCAGGACCTGCAGTGTCTCCTATTATTACCATGGTATTTAAGCCCTGCTACTGAGGTCTCATTCTGGACTGGGGACTCTGGTGAGCCAAGAAAAGCCAACTACAAAATGCAAGGGGGCGGGGGAGAGGGGGGTATGGTGAGAGAGAAAGAGAGAGTATGCAACAAACAAAACAAACCTCCTGTTCATGATGAATATACACTTCTAAATTCTAAAACACTCAGGAGGAAACTTTGGCTAAGGAAAAAGGAGAAAGAAAGAAAGGAATATAGTCAGTGCAGTCAACAATAGGGAGGTGAATTCACAAGAAATAAGAGCAAAAGCTAATAATGACTTCAAAATATGTGTGATGAGGATCTTCAAAGGGCTGAAGAAAGGAGTAGCATCTGTAAAAAAAAAAATAAGTAGTGAAATAAAATGTAAGCAGAAACAAAACAAGAATGCAGGACATAAAAAGAACAAATTAGAATTTTTTTTTTTTTTAAGATTTTATTTATTTGACAGAGAGAGACAGTGAGAGAGGGAACACAGGCAGGGGGAGTGGGAGAGAGAGAAGCAGGCTTCCCACCAAGCAGCAGCCCAATGCGGGGATCACGAACTGAGTTGAAGGCAGGTGCGTAATGACTGAGCCACCCAGGCGCCCCCAAATTAGAATTTCTTAATAGAACCTCAGTAGATGGGGGAGCCTCAATGCTGGACATAACCGAAGAAAGATTCGTGACTTAGGCATCAGAGTAAGAAATTGAAAATGTGAAAGAGCAGTTGAGAGACACAGAGAATATGTATACCAGTGTACGTCAATCAGAGTTCCAGAAGAAGAGAGCTGAGAAGCAGTATTTGCTCTTGAATTCACATTTTCCCATAACTGAAGAAAGACATGAGTTGGGATTGAAAAAAGCACGGTGACTGACAAATAAAAATAAATCTACACCATATATCAAAGTGCAGCTTCAGAATCTCAAGAATGCAGACAAACTCTTAAAAGCTCCACAGAGGAAAGAGAAATTACCTACAGAGGAGTAACAATTAGCCTGACAGCAAACTTCTCATCAGCAATAACAGCTGCCAGGAGACCATGAAGAAGTATCTTAAAAATGCTGAGGAAGAGGAGCTGTCAACCTAGAAGTCTATGCTCAGCTAAACTAGCACTCAAGAATGAAGATGGTACAAAGCATGTTCAAATATACAAAAAGAAGGCGGTTTAGTACACACTGACACTTCCTGAAAGAAATATTAAAGTGTGAACTTTATTCAGAGGAAAAGTGAATATTGAGATTAAAAATGGCATGACCAAAAAAAAAAAAAAAAGATTGAGCCTAAAAATTGGTGATTATGTTGGCTGCAAATTTATATAACTGTTGATTGTATTAAATAAAAACTTTTGTGCGCCCCCTCCCCGCAAAAAAGTGCAAACAGGGCAGTTTCTACTTCCTTTCATCTGATCCTTGCTGTGTGAGAAGCAAGCCCGGTGTTGCCAGATCACTGATCTTTCAAGACAAGACACAAAGCCAGGACTTTTATGTGAAGTCTCCTGACTTTTATGGGTTTGCAACAAATTCAGAAATTTTAATGTGCCAAACTCTTCAACACTTTGTGGATTCAAGAAAACTTCACAGTTCAATCCCAGGTTTTGGCAGAAAAAAAGAATAGAAAGAAAAGAAAAGAAAAGAAAGAAAGAAAACTTCATCCAGCCAGTCAGCCTGCCATTGGTGACCTCAGGTACAGGCACTATTTCAGTGTCCCTTTGGCTCTCTGGTTTCTATCGCATGAGCAGGGATGCCTTCTCAGAAGAGGTGGTGCTTGGGTTGGGAACCGAAGGAGGAGAGGAAGTTAAGGAAGTGGGGAGGGGTGGGAAGGGTACTTGAGACCTGGAGGTAGGAGTGTACCTGGAGTGGTTTGGGAAATAACGAGTTTGATGGGGGCGGGGTTTGGGAGGAGGAGGCAAGGTTGGTTGGGGCCAGAGATACTTGGATATTGTCCTGTATCCTCATGTCCTCCTTAACATCTGGCAGTTGGTCTATTTTGAGTCACAATGTTTAGGGTCTTACATCATTCCCCAGGGATGGCCATGGTGAATAAATGAACCAAACAGTTTTGGTGAGGAGGGTGAGAATGCCAGTGAAAAAGGCAAGAAGAGAAATCCAGGGACATATGGGAGAAGATGTGGTGGATGGGATGCTTCCCAAGGAGCTATGTAATGTGTCAGCCAGTCCTTTAATTAGAAACAGTGATGGAGAAAGCATGGCTGCAGTATGGTAATTCACGTGGGTTTCTCAATAGCTTCAGTCTCTGCTTCTGCGTTTTTCTAAATGGTAGTGTTGCAGTGTTCTGAACCAGCTTGGTTCCTTCGAAATAGAACCACAGAAACAAATGGAGGGGGGCGGAGGTGGGAGTGGTGGAGGATAGCTGGGATGTGAGTCAGGAGACCCAGGTTCTGGTCCTGTTCTTGCCATCAGCTCCTTTACAGGCAGATCTGCCTTACTGGGGTTTGAATTCCAAAGTGAGCATGTCAGACCATGCCAGTTCCTGAAATTGCCCCTAAAGTATAATGTACATTTTTTTTAGTGTCTATAACAATATACAGTAACATGTGTGTATATATGTATATATATACACACATGTACATATACATATATATACACACACACACACACACATAGTAATGTGCCATGAGTACATATAACAAGATAATTTATTATGGAGAAAATTACATTTTTCAAATGATCTTTTCATCCTCTTTTTTGTCATATGTATATTTTTATTTTGCATAAGTCAAATGCTTGTTGTTGCAGCTGGATTGTATGACCTTGAGCATAAAAAAAATCATCCCTTTGAGCCTCAGTAAAATAAAATGACTGGCCTAGATAATTTCTAAGTCCTCATCCAGCTCAAAATCATTGACTCTTTGACATTGTAATTGTGTATTCTTGATGCAGGAGGCATGGCTGAATGTGGTTAGGGGCACAGATTCTGTGTCTGGTGGGCTGGATTTTCATTTTGACTTTACCCCTGCTTAATTGTTCTTTTAAAATCTGTAAAATGGGGATAATAGCATCTGCCCCATAGGGATGCTGTGAGGATTAAATGATCCTTATAAATGCTTAGAACGATGTCTGGCATGTAGTATTTACTCAATAAAAGTTACCTATTATTATTATTGCTACTATTTGTAAAACACTGGAGTAAGTGCTCTTGGGAATACAAAAGGAGGAGTCATCACAATTGAAATGGATTTCTAGAAAACCGGTACTGTCAGTCTAATCAAGGCTTACTCATGCTGCTAATGTACAAAGAGTTTATTGTAAGCATATAATAGGCCATGTTAGGGCTATTGAGGGTGGGGTTCCCTGGGAAACAGGTGTTGAGATGGAGATTACTACGTGGGACATCTATTAGGGTCAACGCCCGTGAGAGTGAGGCAGAGGGAGCAGTACCAGTGAAGGCCTTAGCCAACTCCGTGCAACAGTCCAGAACCTGGAGAGGCCCTCAGAGTCGTCTCAAGTTGGAGCAAGGGGCCCAGGCCTCTACACCCCCATGCTGATCAGTCTTGGATGTGGGCTGCTGCTGGAAGGCAGTGTGACCTGCGGTGAGGCACTTTTCTTCAATCTCCACAGAGGGCTGACAGCACTCCCAGCAGCTGGGGGCAGGAGGCCTCCCTTCCTGAACGTGAATCTGGTGGCTCACCACAACGCCCAGGGACTGAGAACAGCACTAAGGCAGTCCTGCCAGGGCTGGAACGGGGAGGTTAGGAATGGGGGCTGCTGGGCTCATGTGCCAGGGCTGTGTGAGTTTTGTCTGTGCTGCTGTTTGCTCCAGTCTCCTGCCTCAGTCTCTGAACATGCGCCTCCTCCACCTGTTCACTTTGCACGTGGCCCAAGAGTCTGCATGGCTTGTCATGACTGACATCAAAGACCCCTGTGTCTTAGTTCAAACGTTTGGGAGAGAGACCAGCCTATGAGTAGACACCCTCTCCGCACCGCCAGCTTGGATCGGTGTCCATTCCCGGTCACTGGAGGTGGGGGGTTGGATCATGTTGTACCCCCCTTTCCTGGGGCTGTGGCCGGACAGGCCCTGTAGAACGTGTCCCTGGGACGTTTGACAGGGGCTTACCAAGCACCTCTGATGTGCCAGGCAGTATTCGAGGCCCAGGGGCTGCTGCAGGGAAGCCCTCAAGGCGAGCACATTCTATGGGGCGGGGGGAGACCAGCTGTGAGGACGTCAGTAAGGCCTGATGGAGGTGGCCTGGGATCTAGAACAGTGTCTTCACAGGGCACCTGCGATGGTGTGGGAGGAGTGGCCGGAGCTCCCCTGGGACCCGGTCTGCCCTAGTTTCTCCCTCCCCTGAAGCCTGGAGGTTTCCTTCCAGCTGGCTCGTCCCTGCTCCCTCCTCTTCCTCTCCAAATCTGCCTTTCAAGAGGAGCAGCCCTTTCCTTACCATTGCTTTCCCTCCTGCTCCTTGCTGCCTCGTAGGTAATCCAGTACCCCGCGGCTGACGGCCACCCCCCCCTTCCCCCCAAACCGGTGGCCCCTCGCGTCTTTCCCATGGCCGCGGCTTTCACAGCCATCTTCACAGACATGAGACCTTGGGATGACCTGTGGCTCTGCTCTTTCCATCTAGCCAGCCGGCAAGCCGTTTGGCATCTGCTTCTCACATCTGTCTCCTCTTCTTTGACTGGTTCTGGCAGGACCATCTGAACTACCCCCTTTGGCTTTGGTCTCTCCTTTCCAGCCCCTCGCGTTAGTCAGCCAGATTAATATTCCTGAAATGCACCGCTGATGTCACGTTCTTTGTCTCGATATTATCTTCTGGATAAAGTTCAGCCTCCTTCTCTTGGCCTCTCAGAACTTCCTTGACCCGGCTCCAAGTTGCCTTGCCAACTGACGCTCCTCCTTTTTAATATTGTTGATGGCCGTGCTGCACACATCCAGAAGGAGTCCCCAGGTAGGCCCCAGGCTTCCCTCCCTCCAGGGGGGCTTCCGTCCCCCTCTAGGCCTTTCCCCCATTCTCCTCAGTCCTTGACTCATCTTTCTTTCTAGAAGCCTTGCCTGATTCCCTCAGCCAGATATGGCCTATCTTGCCCTCCTCCGAACTCCTCAGACTCCATGTGAATCTCACCCCTAACCCCCTGTTAACTGTACTATAGGCCATTCCGCACGCGGTGGAAGGCTTAAGGTACCTTCCCCAGGCCACCCCAGAAAAAGACATAGTCTAAGTAAAAATAGGGTGTCACTGTTCTCACCCAGCTTCAAGACAACTTCCCTAGTGTCTGCTTTCAACAGATCTCCCCCCACTGGGCTCTACCTGTGTAGAAAGACTTGAGGCCTCTGAGGACAAGGTCAGAGTCCAGGTATGGGTTAGGCCTCTATGGCACTTGGCCTGGGGCTTGCAGAATGTGGCCAAGGAAGGAGTCCTTGGCTGAATGCAGGAATGCCATGACATATAGCTGCTCCTGGGATTTTCTTTTTCTCTTTTTTCTCCATAGAGGTGAAACATAACTTTCATTTCCTTTTGACTGGCTGCTTGAGAACAGTGCTGCGGGCTCCAGCAGTCAGCTCTCATTTCCTGACACGGGTCTGGGGTGAGAAGTAGCAAAGAACCTGCAACATTACGAAGGTAGCAAAGGTCCCTTACAGTCAAAATGCAAGAACTTCTCCTGCAGCCCTCAGAAGGCTGTCCCCAGGCCCAGCCCCCTCCGAAGGTGCACTGGAAATGTTCTGTGGCCTTTATCTGTGCATAGAAAAGGCTCGTATTTTTCCTTTTCTGAATTCCAGTTGACCTTGAAAGTAAATACAGAAAAAGTTCTTGGGGTGATGATTGGGTCTTCCTGGTGCTGGCGCCGCTGGACTCCCTTTTCCTCTCCCACCCTCCTACTTCAGGTCTCCAACCAGCTAGCTATGTGTCTCATCAGGCCTTTGCCAGGCTGTGTCTTCTGTTGGGAAGAAGCCTCCCTGACACCCTCCCCTCACCCCACAGGCTCTTCTTCAGCCTTTAGATTTCTGCTCCTATGTTACCTGCTTCCACCCCTGTGTTAGTCAGGTGCGCCTGCCCTGTGCCTGCCCTGCGCCTGCCCTGCGCTTGTCTTACCCCTACCCCAGTGTTCATCTCACTGAAGTATAATTGCTTGTCAGTCCTCCTTCCGGGTCTGCATGCTCATGAAGGCAGGGTGGGGTCTGCCTTGCCCACCACCGTACCCCTAGTGTTTAACACAGTGCTGGACACATAGTAGGCACTCAACAAATACATTGAATGAATGGATGGAGGCATAGGTAGGTGGATGGGTGGATGAACAGATGGGTAAAACAGGTGCTACGAGTCTGTGAGTACTGCCACAGAATTGTGCGTGCCAGCCACATTCACCTCAGTGGCATTTAGCAACACGTGTTTATTGCTCATGCTTCTGGAGTTATCTGGAGGTCAGCTAGGCAGCTCTGTTGATCTTGGCTGGGCTCACTTACAGGTCCGGGGTGGGCCGTTTTTGGCTGGGGTGACAGAGGCAACTAGGGTAACACATCTCCACTCGTTGTGTCTTACCCTCCCACAGGTTAGCCCGGGCATGTGTTCCCGGTGATGGCCGGGGTGTAGGAGTGAGTGGAAACACTTAAGGCCTCTGGCGTCCAGGCCGGAATGGGCATACCACATTCTCTTGGCCAAAGCAAGTCATAGGCCAGCCCAGATTTAAGGGATGGGGAACTAGATTTCACGACTTTAGTGAGAGAGGGACTGTCAAGTCACGAGGCAAAGATTGTGGGTATCGGAAGGACTGAGGAAGTGGGGCCATTAATGCAATTAATCTGTCACACTGGGCATCAAAAATCCTGGGTCACAGTTCACAACTACTGGGGGCCTCGGGGAAGCCACACATGTCAGACGGATTTAGGAGATTCACTTTACTCACCTGGAAAATGGAATAATGATGTCTACCCTGCCCGTCTCATATGATGACAAGGAATTTGTTCATTCTTTCATCAGCCCATGCTCAGAGTTCGGGAAGGATGATAAACTGTGAAGTGCTGTGGTGTGGGAAGGAGGGTGACTCCTCCATCGGCACCCACCCAACAGAACTGGGGTGGAGTGTGGGGCACCAGAGGGGGATGGTGAGACCAGGAGCCAGCCTGCCAGCCCCACACCTAGGCTTTGGTCCTCAACTGTGCACAGAGGCCATGTGGGGTCTAATAGATAATGGATGTAAATGGGTTTTGGAATGCATGAAGCACTGTGTGGTTGTAAGGTATTAGACACAGGACCACCTTTGCCAGAGTAGCTAGTGGACAAGTCTGGCTTTAGCCCACAGCCCTTCCTCTGTCTCATCAGGAGATGAGATTGTTGGGAGCATTATTCTGTAAAGGTGTTTCTGTAGCCCAAGACAATGGCAAGCGAGACTTACTAGGTCTTTTCCTGCAGGAACACTGGGAAGTGCTACCTGCAAAATTGTGGGTGACCGTGCCTTGGGCTTATCTGCCCAGGGAGAGAAATCCAGGGCTGGTGTTTTCCCAGGGGCAGTTTCTTTCTCAAGTCCTGCTTGGTCATCTCCTTGGAAAAAAGTCTGTGTTTCTGGAGAAGCAGGCATGTTCTCCTCCCTCCTTCCCTCCCCCCTCGCTCCCTCCTTTCCCCCCTCCCTCCCTCCCATAAGTTTAGGGTCCCGGGTGATTAGCAGCAGCTCTGAAATGCTAATGGGAATGCTAATGGGAGGTTCGCTGGGTACTTGAGCTAAACCTGATCCGTGGGCATTTCTCCCACTGGCTTTGGAGGAAAACACCCATCAAAACAACAGCCCCTCTCTGGCTCTGGAGACAGTCACGGGGGTGGAAGGTGGGGCTTGAGGCCTTTCATTCCTGAACTCAGAAAGTGGGGGGTAGAAAGCTGGGTCTTGCAGGATGGGAGGGAGAGGCCAGAGAAGAGTAATAAATTCTCAGGGTCTAGGCGCCCATCTGAGCTGCGTGGACTCTGGCTCGCACCATGTCATCTGTTCATGTGGCTCAGGCGCGGGCTGCATTCCTTTCTCCCTGAGGCTTCACATCTCTCCAAAGGCCATCATCTGGCTGGCCCTGTGGAAACACCTGGCTCAGAGTGCGTCCAGTTCCTGCAGCGCAAAAGGAAGCGCTCGAACGCTCTTCGCTGACAGCACATTGTTATTTTTCTTTTCCCTCTCTCATGAATCATTGTGCCTGGAATCTTCCCTGGAAGCATTCATTGGGCCAATAATTCTGTCCCCCAGTACTGGGGACTCTGGTGCATTGGTGAACAATCATCCAAGGCAGCTGACGTTGTGGGTGGGGTGTAGGGGGGTGAGCCTTTTTGGGCTCAGGTTCTGCCTGGTGGCACATGCTGGCTGGGGGGATTTGGGGAGCTTATCATGTGAGCCTCAGTCTCCTCTTCCATGAGCTCCTCTGGGTTTGTGGTCAGCATTACATGAGATCGCGTGTGTGAAATTGCCTTGCATAGATGGGTTTTGAATCTGATTCAAAACTGATCAACCCCAGAGGCCCCTGATCCCTCACCTCACTTCTCTGGTGGCTGTGGTAACCCCACGTTCATGTTCTCTACAGAAGGGGATATCCAGGCAAGGGCGCAGCAGTTCCAGGTTTCACAAAGTGTCTCACTTGTGCCCCGAACAAGCCTGCTGGGGCTGTAGCTGACATCTGCTTCCCGCCAGGCGCCACGAGTGAAGCATCACTGCCCCGTCGCACCCTGCAGGGGGTGCCCTTGTGGGATTACCAGTCTTGTTCCAAGACCTAGTCCTGTGCTCTCGGAGCTCCATTCCTTCAGGTGCCACTGAGTTCTCGCTGGTCTCTGTCACCCCAGGGCCATCCTCAGTCTAAGGCCAAGTATGGGAAAAGTCCTTACCTCCAACTCTGCCACTCTTTGTCATGAGATTCACAGTGTCTCCCATAGCACATCTGAACTGGGCCTTGACATGTGATTAGGAGTTCACACTAGTAGGGTGAGGGGATAACTATGACACTTATATTTTACTTAGAAGCTGCCCTTTCTCTCAGACTGACGCCCTCTTTATAGGTTTATGAAATCAGTTCTGCAGACTGATGCTGGGGTGCCTGCCCTACACCTGTCTTCGAGGTTTGGGCTGGAGCTCCACGCATTTTATCAGCAGCCACCGCATATCACATTTTTTTTTTTTAAAGATTTTATTTATTTATTTGAGAGAGAGACTGAGAGAGAGAGAGCATGAGAGGGGGGAGGGTCGGGAGGGTCAGAGGGAGAAGCAGACTCCCTGCCGAGCAGGGAGCCTGATGCGGGACTCGATCCCGGGACTCCAGGATCATGACCTGAGCCGAAGGCAGTTGCTTAACCAACTGAGCCACCCAGGCGCCCCGCATATCACATTTTTATCCCCACTACCTGCGGGTGCAGCGGGACTCTGAGCTGCACGCTGTAAGGGAAAAGGCTGTGTGTGACCTCTACTACTAGAAACTCTGCATTTGAAATTGGCCTTGTGGCACATCCACGGAGCTCTTGTCAAGGTTAACAAACCAGGATTTGCCAGTCAACATGTGAAATGCCTGCTTTATGGAAGGAATTTAATAAATGTCTCCCAGTTGATTCTCCCTGTCCCTGACTGTAGTATTGCAGTGGCCTCCTAACTGGTCTCCTTATCTCCCATCTCCTCTACTGATCATTCACCTGTCCTCCATGCTGCCATCGGGTTTTTCTGTAACCTTGACTGTGGGGTAAAATCTGAGCCCCTGAATGTGACCTTCAAGGTTGTTCACTCTCTGGCTCCAAGGAACCCTTTCTACCGGAGCTTCTTCTACCTGCTGCTAAACTTCAACTTCCAGCCTCATCAGACCCTTTGCCAGTGTTTGAACAGGTCGTGCACTTGCAGATCTTGGGGCCTTTGCCTTCTCACTTATCCCTGTTCTAAGCCAAAGTGTGGGAGAAGCCCTAGTGATGCTGCCTTTTCTGCTGTCCCCTAACCTGGTGAACTCCTATCCACTCTCCATGGCCAGGCCAGGGGAAGCCTCTCTGACCACTTGGGCTCCTGCCATCTCCCCTGCAGAGGTCCCTGCTTCCTTCTTGGTGTGCCCATAAGCAGTTTTGTGCATATATGTTCTAGCTCATTGTAATGTGATTTTTTTTTGTCTATGTTGGTCTCTGCTGAATTCCTCAAAGGCAGGTCCTCTGTCATCCCTGTAGATGTGTCCTCCTGTCCTTGCACAGAGCCGGGGCAGATGCTAATGAATCTTGAGTGAATGTGGAAATGAATGAATATAGAAACAGAAAGTTAGATATGAATTGGGTCATGCACATCTGAGGAGGAAGGGGGGATTTTGAGTACTGGAGTAAAACATAAAATTAATATAAGATGGAGAGGAAAGAAAGTATCTGTGAGATTTCTAGGTCTAGGTAGAAATAAGAGAATTTTTGTCTCCCTCGTGGGCATTGTGAAAAGACTTGCCAGAGTTGAAGATAAAGCTATTAACTTAGAGGAGAAAAAAAGAAATACAAGGGCATGAATAAGAATGATCTTTCAGATTTAAACATTTATAATGCATATGTAACATTTATTGAATTCTCTGGCAGCATGCCAAGCACTCTTGCATGCATAATCTCATCTAATGCTTTTAGCACACTGTAAGGTAGTTATTCAACTTCTTCAAACCTGAGACTTGAAGATAAATAGGAGTTAGATGGGATAGGATGGAGAAATGGAGAGAAGAAGAGAAGGGCATTTCAGGCAGAAGAAAGAGCAAGTGCGAAGGCCCTGAGGCAAGAAAGAATTTGGTATGTTCAAGCAGCAGAGAGAAGGCTGGGGTGCTGGAGGATAGTGAGTAGGGGGCAAATGGAACCAGCTAAGGCTGTGGGGGGAGGGATAGAGAGACCATATATAGAGTCTCGTAAGCCACATGAAGGTGGAGAGTAGGGAGGGCAGAAACTTGCTGGTGGTGGTATGAATTAGGTTTTTACTTTCCAAAGAAGAATTGATTTGAAAATATTGGGAAGAGGGCAACAGTAATATGGGGGCTAGTTTAGGGGGCTGTTGTGCTTGTTCAGCTCAGAGATGATGGGGACTTTAACTAGGGTGGTGGTAGTGGAGATAGAGATAAATAGATAAATTCAGAAATGTTAAGGCAATCGAATGGATAGGACTTGGTGATGGATGGAGGCGTGGGGGTAAGCAAAAGGTAAGGAATGACTAGATGTTAGCTCAAGCATGTAGGGAAATAGAGGTGCCATTTCCTCACACAGGGAATATTCAGGGAGGGGTGAGTTTCAGGGTGGAACGGTGGCAGGCAGCTCATGGGCACAGGGGTCTATGGAACTCCCTGGGAGGAAATGCTGGCTTTGATGATCACTTGGGTCCCTAGAATTTCTGAAAGTAGGACCGGGGCTAGACTGCCACCCTCCATATCAGGTGCCTGTAGGTCTATGATGTCTCTTTCCTGTGGGGGAGTGATGGGTGAGAGCTTGTCATGATCATGGTTTTGCCTAGTGCCCCTTGACCATTCAAAGACAGACACTGGACAGGAATGAGCATCACTGGCATTTGTCTGTGCTTGTTGATACTTTATGTTTCCTGCCATAAAGTACTTTCAGGATCCAAAGGCTTAGTCCTGGAAACTGAAATGCAAAATTAAATGGCATTTTATCCGTTTGTCTCCCTGATAACCCAATCCACAGGATCCTCCCTCATTGGGGAGGGAGAATGGTGAGTGAGACTTTGGAAGTTAGAATCTGTTACTGTTGTGTTCTGCTGAAGCAGACTACATCAGGCAACTTACCTCAGTGCCAAGGAGAAATTACCAGAGGCGAAGGGAGGAGGAAGGGGAAGGACTGGGCGTTGAAGCTCATCTCCATGTGGTCAGTGTAGGTGGTGGGCACCTTGGCTGTGAGATGACTTTTACGGGACTTTTGAGCTCATAACCTGATTTAGGCCCAAACGAGACGCAGCAGTGTATTAGAGTAAGAAATTGCCCTCTTGTTTGACATATAATAAAACTCTTCATGCTGAAACTGACCTCAACCCTATGACCCCACTTTCTGTGGAATTTGAGGCCCAGAACTTGGTTCATAGTAGGACCACAAAAGCAACCCATTGACCGACTGACCCAGAGAAGTGAAGCTCTTTGCCTAAAGTCTCACAAAGAATTATCGCCTGAACAGGGAGCAAGCAGAAAGAACCCACTACACTGTGTTGCCAAGTAGCAAGCTCATAAACATGAGGTGTTTTTCCCCTTTGGTAATAGGACTCAAGACATGAAATATGAGCTTGGCAAAGAGTTCCATATTGCGTTAAGAGGACAAATAGATTTATATTGGGGTGGTAAGTGCTTGCACTGAGCCCAAGTGTGAATGATTGGATTCTAGCCTGACCATGGAAATTCGCTACTATGTTGGGAGATGCGTCTGCTAAGGGAGCTGTAACCTTTTCCTCTTTGGTTGATCTTATGTTGCTATTACAGTCCGTGGGCATGCAAGCAACATTTTTTACTAATTGGCAGGTAACGGAGTCTTATAAAGTAATAATAATTATACTGTGAAGAAGAATCACACCCGTTTGTATAACTTTTTACTGTTTGCAGAACTCTTTCATGTATGTATATATTTCCTAATTTGATTTTACCACAGTTCAGAAGTAGGTATCATTAACCCCAGGTCATGGATGAGGTTAATGCCTGAGGCAGAGCTGGAACTGACCCAGAACTTACTTTCTAAAGTCCATGTTTGAGTCTGAAATAACCTGACCAGACCACAGCATGTACGTATGCTAGCATTATCTGCACTCAGGCTTGTAACTCATTATTAAGTCATTAGGCAGCTATAATGACTTTTAATTTTTTTTCTGAGGCTTTTCCTAGAAGTTTTCTGGAGTTAGCATTTGAGAAGGTACTTGATTCCCTTTCTTTACGTTTTTGCTGCCCTGCATCTATTCTCAGAGGCATGGAGGGTCTCCTGAAGAGTTTCTCTTGGAGGTTCACTGACTGACCACAAGAATTGATAGCAGTGATTGTAAGGACTTGCTTGATGTGCATTGTAAAAATGAAACTCCTTCAAATAACCAGGCCCCACTCACTGACCTCCTTGAAAATTTAATCTCTGCCCCTGTTATGGAATGGACAAAGATTCCCTTTGAAAACCTTTGCAGAGTTTTACAAAGGTTAAAAGGAAAATGCACACACACACACGCGCGCGCGCGCCTGAAGTCAGACCCTTCTTGTTTTCAGACGCTTCTTATTTCTCCTTCTCTCCTTTACAAAAATCAATTGGCAAGAAGTTGCCAGGTTGCCAGGATGAGGTAATGGGCAATAACTCATGTGGCTGTCAGAAACATAAATCATTCAGCCTGATGTAGTGCCTTCCCATCCCGTGGCAAGGCTTCATGAGCAGTAGCTGCAATGTGCATAAAATATTTGGGCTTCACTATGGCCTTGGATATTCTTCCATGTGGCATTCTCATCAGAAGGTCAGGGAAATCCATCCTTCATCCCATTACTGTCAGGTGAATGCACACAGGGCCGAGGCACCTTCTTAGTGAAGATTAGCAGCTCTTGCCTGGGCTGGTCAGAGTTAATGGGGGGTCAGGGTGGGGACAGATGTGGCAGAGGGGAGGCCACCATGCTCTGGGTTTGAATCCAGCAGGGCTGGCACTGGCCAAAGTGATATATTTTGGGAAGGTTTTCTGGAGTCAAAAGCTGGATGTTTATAGATTGTTTTTGTTTAGCAAATACAGCATTAGCATTAAAGAGTGAATTTGAATATATTTGATCAGATCTGTGCTCTCTGTACTGTTTTACACTGGGTCCCTAGTCACATTTTTGTCATCTGCCTAACCCCAACCCCTGGGAATATTGAAGATTGTTCCCCCTAGAGGAGATGTCACCCTATTAGACCCAACCATGGCCTTCCCAGAGCCAACCGATATTGAGTATTTTCAAAAATGTACTGTTTTTCCCAATATTAGAGGTATAATGCCTATTATGTGGAAGATTTGAAGAATATAGAAGAAGCACTGGGTCACCTGGGTGGCTCAGTCGGTGAAGCATCTGAGTCTTGATTTCAGCTCAGGTCATGATCTCAGGGTTGTGAGATGGAGCCCCACATTGGGCTATGTGCTAAGCGCAGAGCCTGCTTAAGATTCTCTCTCTCCCTCTCCCTCTGCCCCTCCCCACCCTCTCTCTCCCTCCCTGTCCTAAAAACAAAACCAAAAAAGAATATAGAAGAAGCACAGTGATTAGTACAGGAGTTGGCAACCTACCCCACACTGGCCAGATACAGCCCATCACCTGTTTTTATACATAAAGTTTTATTGAAACACAGCGATGTGCATTCATTGCTTAGTGTCTATGACTACTCTTGTGCTACAAGGGCAGAACTGAGTAGTGACATGGAAATTATATGACCTGCAAAGCCTAAAATATTTACCATGTAGCCCCTTACAAAAAAGTTTGCTGAGCCATAGCTTAGTGCATAGGTGCTCAGTAAATATTTACTGAAGAAATGAAAAGATCTGTGATCCCACCACCCAGAGAGAACCACAGTTAACGTTTTGGTGTGTAGTATTTAGTCTTTGTGTATAAATGGCTATAGTAACATTTTGGGAGGGCTAAACTATACATCATATTTTTTGTAACCCACTTTTGTCATTTAATATATATTATGGGCATTTTTCAAGGTTATTATTATACAACATATATAAACATATATAAACTGCATGAGAGTTGCATGGATATACCAGGACACTTAAGCAATCCCCTATTGCTGGATTATGTTGTGTCCAGGTTTTCACTTTTATAAACAATGCTGTGATAAATATCTCTGCACATACATTTTTTGTGTATGCCTTATTCCATCTCATTTTGCTAATTATTTTTTCACCTAGATGTGGCTTATCCTCCCAGCACACTGGGGATTAAGAGTGAGGATCCTACTGTATACATATTTTCATCTCGCCTCCTCCTTTCCTCTAACACACACATAGTAGGCAACCAGTAAATGCTTGTGGGTGTGTACAACATAACGTCCTCCTCGCCCTCCCTGCTTGTACAGATCCTGCGAGTCCTGCCCCAGCTCTCCTCCTTCATGAGTTCCCTCCTTCTTCTGGTCATCCGACTTGCTATATCATTCACTGCCTGGACCATATGCTATCATTCTTTAGAGCTTTCAAAGTGGTGTGATGTATATTGTATCAGTCCACTCTACAAGCGTGGGGACTTAAAACAACACTCATGAATTCTCTCAAGGTTCTAGAAGCCACACATTCTGAAGTCAGAATTCTGTTTCACTTGGCCAAAATTAAAATGTTGGGAGAGCCCCAGATACTCCTTCCAGAGACTCTAGGGGGAGAACCATGCCTTGCCTCTTCCTGCTTCTGGTGGCTGCTGGGATTCCCTGGCTCATGGCTGCATAATTCCAATCTCTGCCTCTGTGGTCACATTGCCTCTTCCTCTTCTGTCTGTGCCAATCTCCTACTTTCTCTCCCCAAAGGACGCTTGTGATTGCAGTTAGGGTCCACCTGGATAATTCAGGATCATCTCCTTATCTCGAGATCCTTAATCACCTCTGCACAGTCCTCTTCAGCTTTTTAGGGTAACATTCACAGTTTTCAGGGATTAGGAGCTGAATATCTTTTGGGGGTCATTATTCAGCCTACCACATACATCACTTCATTTGACTGGTTAATTGATTCTTGTAAAAATCTTTGTGAGGAACCAGCTTGGTGGCAGGCACTGGCGCTGTGCTAGCTTCCTTGCATCACAGCAGGACTTGTGTATGAAGAACTGTAGTCAGAATAGCTGAGCACTGGCCAAGCAGCTGGGAGACCCAGATTCTGGTACCACATTGGGTGAGGCTCTCCGCTCTTTGACTCCTCTGTGAATTAAGGGGTTGGACCAACCGCCATTTTCTTTCTTTTTTTTTTCTTAAAGATTTTATTTATTTATTTGACAGAGAGAGACAGCAAGAGAGGGAACATAAGCAGGGGGAGTAGGAGAGGGAGAAGCAGACTCCCTGCCCAGCAGGGAGCCCAAATGGGGGCTCGATCCCAGGACCCTGGGATTATGACCTGAGCTGAAGGCAGACGCTTAACGACTGAGCCACCCAGGCACCCCTCAACTGCCATTTTCTGAAGTGAGGACAGAACACCACTCTTGGTATATATGGAGGATGATTTTGGGTGGTTCACAGGGACAAAACTAAATAGCAATGACTCACAGAAAGAAACAGTTGTTTTCTTTTTAATTTTCCTTCAACCCTTCTGATGACCTTAAGGAGAAAAGTCTCCATTAGGTGCTAGCATGCCTTCGACACTTCTTTGAATACTTGCCAAACTCCTTTTATCAAAAAGAAAGCAGGTCTCAGGTAACAGGTAACAGAAGCTAGGTAGAATTTAATAACATTATTTTGTGTCCATTGTATTTATTTTTACAGATACCTCCCATTAATGATGAGTGATTCAGGTTTTTCTATTGATGACAACACTATAAAGTATCCCATGTAGAAAGCAAGGTGATTTAAAGAAATATGTTGAATAAACACAAGATGGTTGGTTTATAGAGAGGACACATTGTGAAGATGGCCTTAACATTTGGGAAACACTCGATGTTTCCAGTCTGGCCCCCAGCTCTCTGACTTCTACTTTAGTTCTAGAAGCAGGGTAGGATTGAAAACAAAAAGAAGCATCCTCTGTCAGAGGACGCAGCTGGAAATTCAGCATTAATGAATCCTGATTTCTTCCCATTTAAATGCATCTGATCCTTCAGGGACCATTGGGCAGCAAAGCCGTGAATATTAATCTCGTGTTGAAATTGATCACGGCCCACTTTAACTCGGAGCTTCTGGTAGGAGGAGGCGTGGCCTTATTCTGACCATTCTTTGCATTTTGCTGAACATCTGGAAGGCGGGGAGGCAACTTCTGTCTGACTTCTTCATGAGAGGGAATGGCTATTATTTAGACACGGCACAGATGCTGTGGGGAAACCTCTCTCCCACCTACTCTCCTGTCCGGTTTCTGGTTTAGCAATCCAGGTAAAGGTGGTCAGGAGGCTTTGGAGCTGGGTCTCTGCCTTTGGACCACAGTGGGAAGTGGGAATCTCCTATTTCCCATCTCTTCAGCCATGGATGTGTATCTAATGCTAATTCCCTAGTGTGTTTGGGACCATACTGTTTCCTCTTACTTAGAGGAAGATTTTACTGGTTGACAGCATTATCATCACCATTATTAAATAACTGTTAGTTTTTCAAAACACTAGCCCGTATACTGTGCTTCATTTTGGGGGGAGGGAGTGGTAGTGAGAGGAGGAGGGGGGAAATGCCAATCATTTCACCCAGCTTTTGTGTTCCCTCACCTTCCAAGAATGCTGGAAGCAGATGTAATTTGCTTCAAGGAAGCCTCAAGAGTTGGTGTGCTTTGATTATCTGTGCTAAGCCTGGCTTTCGCTGCTCTAGGAATAGTAGATGGCTGAAGACAGAGTGTAAGAATTTGGCTGACTTGGTATATAGTACGTATGGCAAATGCTCAGGAGACATCCCTGGTAAGTGGTA
Organism: Mirounga leonina; assembly: GCF_011800145.1. Taxonomy (NCBI): domain Eukaryota; kingdom Metazoa; phylum Chordata; class Mammalia; order Carnivora; family Phocidae; genus Mirounga; species Mirounga leonina. The sequence continues at coordinate 8,911,625 of NW_023270855.1, forward strand.
TAGATTTGGAACCCAAAGACTCCTTAATGTCTAAGTGAAATTGGGCACGTCGGTTTACTTCTCTGTGCCTTAGTATCCTCCTCTGCAAAATCAGGTAATAGTAGTAGTTACTCCCAAGGCTATAGCATAATATTCGCTGCTTTGCCTGAATAAGGAGACAATTCGTGGGAAGCACTCAGCACAATAACTATCTACTGTTATTCCCTCCATTTTGCAGATGGTAAAGTCAAGGCCCAGAGAGGTTACTGACTTGCTGAAAGTCACACAGCTAGCAAGCTTCAAGGCCAGTCTCTGAACTTAGCAAGTCTGATCCCAGATCCGGCTCTTGGCATTGCATCACCCAGCTCACAACTGATTTAGGACTGAAGTGGTGAAAAGATATGAGAAACAGTTCTATTATTGGGATGATTCGCTGTGCTTGGTGGGGAGAAGAGCTAGACTGGGGCAGTGCCTGGCAGGGCCAGGCCAGCCCAACTTTGAATCTTGTGATTCAGGCAGGTCCTTTCCCTTCTCTTGGGCCTCAGTTCCCTCACTGATGGTCTGATACCCAGCCCCTCCCTGAGCCTTCGGTAGTCAGAAGCCATGATGGATGTGAATGGGCTTGGTCAAGGTTAATACAGGACTGTCTTTGGTAGGGGTCCCTGGCCCAAAGAGGGAGACAAAGCAAAGTGCCGGGAACTGGTTTGAGTCAGCAGAGAGGGCGGACTGAGGAGCTTGCTCCCCATCACCCACCCAGTCGGCTCCACCCGCAGCGCAGGCGGGGAGGGTGGCACGCGTATGGGGGCCTTCCATCGTGGTTGCCGGGAGACAGCGCATGGTGGCTGGGACTGGCCGAGCAGCTGGTGCTCTCCAGCGTGGCGCGGCGCAGAGCCCAGGTGCCCTTGGCGGGGGGTGAGTTGGGGGGCTCGGGGCACCTACGACAAGCTGCCTCTTCACAAATGGGAGGCTGGGAGAAGGGTGGGGGTGCGGAGCCCGCACCGGGTCAACGGAGCCTTTTTGTGCAGGGCCCAGGCTTTTGGAGAGGACAGAAGGTGGAGGGAACCCAGCGCTGAGTGGCCCCAGGGATGTTGCCCAGATGGGAAGACAGCTCAGAGAAAATGGCTTGCTTGCCCAAGACCTCCCTCTGCCACACCACCTCCCTCCCCTACAGCCTTCTTGGCGGAGTTGTGTTTGGAAGGTGTGAGATGGGCTGGGGGAGCACCTAGCCTAGTGCCCAGCGTGCCCTGTGCTCCGTCTACGCAGCTGCAGCAGCAGTGATGGCTCATTCTTGCCACTTACGGCTTATCTGCTGTGCACCAGGCATCACGCCAGATACTTTATATGCACACCATCTCTCTTTTGACAAACCCGAGAGGAAGGTAGTATTATTCCCCGTTTTATAGATGAGAAAACAGACTCAGGGAGCTGAAGTGATGTCTGCAAAGTGGAGGAAACCAGGTTTGTGCCCAGGCTGGCTGTCCCCAAAGCCTGTGAGCCTGTGTCGCCCCTCTGTGGAGGCTGTTGGCCCAGGGTCTCCTAGGCGCCTGGCACATCGCACACATTTCTAGTCTGATCCTTGCAGTACCCCTGCAGGGTGAGCATAGTTACCTGCCTTTCGCAGATGGGAAGACAGCTCAGAGAAAATGGCTTGCTTGCCCAAGACCTCCCAGTGCGTGTCTGGCAGAGACAATTTTCCAACTTGTGACAGCGGCTGGAGTCCAGGCTCTGTGGGTCTCTCCGCTCCCTCTGTCACACCACCTCCCTCCCCCAAGGCTGGAGTTGGATGGCAGTGGACTCTTTCGGGATGCTGGCTGTTGGGCTGGCCACAGAAAACAATAATAATAAATGATGGTTATAGCTAATGAGAGCTTTTATTAAACCTCTCATCCAGTGCTACCCACTAGAACTTGCAGCAGTGCTGGAAAATATTTTAATATTTTGCTCTGTCCCGTACAGTAGCTACTAGCCACATGTGCTTTTGAAATGTGGCAAGTGCAACTGAGAAGTGAATTTTTTATTTCAATCAAATTTAAATAGCCACATATTGCTAGTGGCCACTGTGTTAGACAGGGCAGTGCTAAAATAGAGCAGTGAACTAAGAGCTTTCTCAAATGATCACTTATTCTTTTTTTTTTTTTTAAAGATTTTATTTATTTGACAGAGAGAGGCAGCGAGAGAGGGAACACAAGCAAGGGGAGTGTGAGAGGGAGAAGCAGGCTTCCTGCAGAGCAGGGAGCCCTATGCAGGGCTTGATCCCAGGACCCTGGGATCATGACCTGAGCCGAAGGCAGACGCTTAACGACTGAGCCACCCAGGCGCCCCAGATGATCACTTATTCTTACAGCAACAATACGAGATAGATTTTTACCATCACCATTTTACAGAGGAAACTGAGTTGCAGGGAAATGAAACAGACGTGCCCATGTTTACTCAGCTTATTGTGTGGCAGGGCCAGGATTTGAATCCCCTGGGCAGGTAAACCCAGAGCCTTTTACATTGCACTACCAAATCAATGTTTCCGTCCTTGAGGTCAAGGTCAGGATGCACTGGGATGGATACAGTGACAGCCAGGACCAGTGAGAATGGCACCAGGATGACAGATGGGGTGTGGGACGGAGACAGGAGGTGGAGCGGGACATGATCCTGAAAGCGGAGGCATTGGATCCCCCAGCGAGGGTGCCTTGACCTGGAGACCGGGTCTTGATCTTGGTTCCCGTCTGCCCCTTACTCTGGATTTGAGCCCTGACTCTGCCAATTTCTGGGTGAGCCTGGGGCAGATCCCCCCCACTCCTTGAGTCTCAATTGCTTCATCTCTGAGACAGGAATAATAGTAGCAGCAGCCTCATTGGACGCGGTGATAATGGGCGGGACTGCGTGTGCACAGATGTGAGGAGAAGGCACTGTCAGCGGCAACATGCCATACAGTCCGTCCTCCTTGTTAGCTCCAGAAACTACCAGCGAGGGTATACCAGCCTTCTCTGTGGAGCGGGGGACATGGGCCCGCTCGATCTTGATTTTCAGGATGAATGTGCTACAAAAGTAGGGCCTCACCACCCAGGAGGTGTCAGAACAGTTGCCATGTTCTCAGGACAGGGCCCACGGATTAGAATTGGGTGGGGCCTGGCAAGCTGCATTTAAAGTTGCTCTTAAGGTCGCATTCTGACCCCTCTTTCTAACCCATCTCCAGGCCGGGGGCAGAGGCCTCTGAGGACAAACTGTGGGCATTCCTAACTGGTCAGACTTGCTAACCAGTGCTGCAGCCTTTGTATCAAGTTTCTGGCTTTGTCTGCCTTTCTTTTCTCTCTCCCTCTCTTTTATTATGGAAGTTCCAAACATTACCAAAATAGAGAGAGTAGTAGAACAAGCCTCTTCCTCATATCCATCACCACAACTAAACTTCAACAATCAACTCAAGGCCAATCTTATGTTACCTATAAGCCTGCCACTCCCCAGCCCCGCCCCAAAGGTTATTTTGAAGCAAATCCCAACATGCCTGTTTTTTAAATAGTCCCTGTGACCCCCTTGTAGACTTCTGGGAGGTACCAGTTGGTACGGTTTCAGAGGGGGGCAGTTTAGCAGTCTCAAAACAGTCATGCAAACGCCTTTTGCTCCTGCACTTCCATGTGAAGAATCCGTCACACAAATGATATACCTGCACAAGTGCAAAATGAAGCCTGCATATGGTTATTCATTCCAGTATCGTTGGTGATAGTGAAGGATTACAAACAACCTAAGGGTCCAGAAAAGGGAACTGGCTAAAATTTTTTAAATTTTACAGTGGAATTCTATAGTACTGTGAAAAGGAACGAGGAAGTTCTTTATAAAGTGATATGGACTGATCTTTCCAATGTATTCTTATTTTCTTTTTAAGTTTTTTTTATTCATTTATTTGAGAGAGAAAGAGAGAGCATGAGCAGGGGGAGGGGCAGAGGGAGAGGGAGAAGCAGGCTCTGTGGCCGGGGCGGGGCGGGGGGGGGGGGGGAGGCGAGGATCCCATGACCCCAGGATCATGACCTGAGCTGAAGGCAGACACTTAAGTGACTGAGCCACCCAGGCGTCCCTTCCCAATGTATTCTTAAAAGACAAAAGTAAGGTACCGAACGCTGTGAATGATATGCTGTCATGTGTGTAAAAATGGGGGAAATAATGTATTTGAAATACACCATTATTTCTAGAAGGATACACATGAACCTGGTAAGTTGGTTACCTTATTCGAGGTGGACTAGGTGGCTGGTGGACAGGGGTGGGAGAGAGATTTTTCTCTTTATATCCTGTCTACCTTTTGAATTTTGTACTAAGTCTTTAAATTCCTATATTTCTTATCTAAAAGTAGAACTTCTTTTTTTTTTTTTTTTTCGGTAAACCTAAAACTGCTCTTAAATATAGTCTATTAGTTAACAAAAAAGTATGTCTCCAAATGAGTTGAAAACTTATTTGGCTTGCACAAAATATTTATAATTCCCCCAAATTGGAAACTATCAAGATGTTTTTCAGGAGATGAATGGATAAATAAACTGTGAATATTATTCCATACAATGGAGTATTATCCAGTGATAAAAAGAAATGAGCTATGAAGCCATAAAAAGACATGGAGGAACTTTAAATGCTTATTGCTAAGTAAAAGAAGCCAGCTTAAAAAGCATACATAATGTATGATTCCAACTATATGACTTTCTGGAAAAGGCAAAATTAGAGAGATAATAAAAAGCTGAGTAGTTTTCAGGGGGTGTAGAGAGGAGGGAGGAAGGGATGAATAGGTGGAACATGGGGGATTTTTAGGGCAGTGAAGATACTCTGTACGATACCATGATGATAGCCACATGACATCATGCATTTGTCCAAACACGCCATGAGTGAGTCCTAACCTAAACTCTGGACTTAAGTAAATAGTAGCATATTAGCTTTGTCCATCAGTTGTGATAGATGTAATACACCAATCAATGCAAGAGGTTGATAATAGGAGAAACTGCGCCTGGGAGTGAGAGAGAGTATGTGGGAACTCTTTGTACTTTCTGGTTAATTTTTCCATAAACCTAAAGCTTCTCTAAAAAACAATCTATTAGTTTTTTTAAAATAGAATTTCTAATTACCTTGAACCTGAAGAAGACCTGCTGCCTCTGCTTGTGGGGTTGTAGTTGTGAATGGGGTGGGGAGCGTGGGGAAACTTGTTCACCCTAAGGCTGGTGGCCCTGAGTGGTGCCATGGGCGGTGGCTTTGGCACAGCCACAGTGGTTTTCCGTGAGACTATTGCAGGAGAAGCAGCAAGAGCCTTATGGGGAATGGATAGGCAGGCTATAGATTCTTGGGCTTCGAATGTCAGAGGAGTTTGGCTTTGATCCTATAAGCAATAGGGAGCTATGGAGAATTTTATCAGGAGAGGGCCATGGAGAGCTGTGCTTCAGGAGTCCAGGTGTCAGAATTAGTTTTGCCCCTTCTTTGGGCCTCATGCCTCTAACTGTAAAACCAGGAGGCTGCACTAGGTAATTGGAGAGGTCAACTTTTCAGTTCCAAGGTTCTGACAGCAAAGAGCTTTTCCTGACTCTCCAAACCCCTTTTCCTCCCTGCCCCACCGGCTTTTAATTTTTCTGCTGCTCTGTGCTGTACTGTGGCTCGAACCGCCCCCTGGGGGAAATGTCTGCTGAATGGAGTCTGAGCCTTGGGAGCAATTCTGTTTTATTTTATTTTTGTTGCTCCTTTGAAATCTTCAAGGAGAAAACCCAAATCTGTGCCAGCTCCAAGGAGGAGCAACTTGGAAGGGAGTTAGAAATGACGAGATGGGTAATCAAATCCTTTCAGGGTTCCAGAGCACGGGCAAGCTGCAGTCGGAGATCCGGCCAGGACCGCTTCCTGCTAGAAGGATTTGTTTGACTCTGAGCTGGCCAAGTTGCAGGAAGGTTCTATGCACGACCCAGCCTGGAGGCTCCAGCTGGTGGTATGAATTGGGGGAGATTCTCTGCTCCTTCCAAATCTTCTCCTGTCATCGTAGTGTGATTTATGAGCTTTTCCTCTAAAATATGAGAACACTGGCTCCTGATTATGCCCTGTAAAGCAGGAAAGCAGTGGCTGCAGCATTTCTGATTAATAATTCTCTTTAGACCACCATCTTGTCACAAAAAGGATACAAGAGGTTGAATACAGATGAATTAAAGTCTTTTAAAAAAATAATATGTTCTCAGTCTAGTTAGGTATCTGGAGGGTGGTTGCTGCCATCTGAGGGATCTGGGCTTGATTCCTAGATTAATTGCAACACACCAGCTGTTATGAACAGAGGCTGCTTACCTTTGAGCCTCTTCCTCCTCATCTCTGGGGGGAGAGTGGGGAACGCTAGTAGCACCTGCCTTATGGGGGACAGATGACGTGAGATAAATATGCAAAGAAGTCAGCACTGGGCCTGCAACAAATGATGGGCTCCATAAATGCTAGTGATTACTATTAAGATTATTTTGAGTCCCAAATAGTAGATGGTCTGAAAGTAATTTGAAAAATATTTGGAAAGTATTTTTATAACTATGTATTGATATGGTAGGGCTTGCCCTTTGGGGAATGATGGCATCTCGATCCAATTCAACACGTAGGCCATGTCATAGGCATACCTGTGTAGCTTGTTACAGTTCAGGGAACAAAATGTGACCTTGGACAAGTTCCTGATTGTAGTTTACACAGAGCTGGGCTTTCTTCCTCTGTAAAAATGGATAATAATGTCATGTTGTAAATGTGTGTGTGTGTGTGTGTACGGTGTGGTGTGTGGGGTGTGGTGTATGGTATGTGTGTGGTGTGCTGTGTGTGGGGTGTGGTGTATGGTGTGTGTGTGTGTTGTGTGGGGTGTGTATGTTTGTGTCGAGCGAGACTCCCATAATCACAAAACTTAATATCCTTGGGTAAAAGCACTTGGTAAAAATAAATAGTAATTTGCTGTACAGATATTGATTTCCTGATGATCTATTATGTGCGGGGAAAATCCACCTTCAGAGCTTAAATTTCATTTGAGGAGCTAAGGTGGATATGACACACGTTCATGAAAGAATTGAAACAATGGCAGGAGGCAGTCAGAGACAAACTGAAGTACCATGGGAGTTCACAGTAGGGCTGGGAGGGTCAAGCAGTCCAGGACTCCCTGGGAGGAACAGTACTTGACGTGGGCTCTAAAGCAGTTTTTAAACTTTTTTGCTTGCCTACCCTCTAAGTGAACTTAGGGGGAAAAAAACTCTCTTGCCTCGTACATTTTAACTTGACATCTGAAATGTTTCATTATAAGTAGTTACAGAGGATATCATTTCTACCATATTGTAAATATTGATCTTGTAGAATAAAATTACACTACTCTCTTAAATGTATCAAATTGAAATGAAATAATAGAGCAATTTTTTATTTTGCCTTTTTATTGCATTCTACTCTTATCTAGAGTAGAATGCACAGATCTCCAGTATGCAACTCAATTTTTTTTCAAAGATCCTATTTATTTATTTGTCAGAGAGAGAGAGAGTGGGCACAAGCAGGGGGAGCGGCAGGCAGAGAGCGAAGCGGGCTCCCCGCTGAGCAAGGAGCCCAGTGCGGGGCTCGATCCCAGGACCCTGGGATCATGACCTGAGCTGAAGGAAGCCGCTTAACCGACTGAGCCACGCAGGCACCCCACTCTATCATACTTCTTTTGATCTAAAATATGTATGTAAACTGAAATAGACATTGAAAACTTTTCCTTTGCCCATAGAACTCTAAGTATCTTTCTTTTGGATTGATTTGTCATTACAGTGATCACATACACAGTTCATCAAAATAATATGGGTATTTTATACATCTGATAAATAATTACTAAACATAAAAGTAAGATAGTGTGGGAAATGCTTCTCATAATGAGATGGATGGGGATAGTTGACGGCAGTGCTTCTCATACTTTAAGGTACATAGGACCATCTGGGGATCTTGCTAAAATGCAGATTCTGAATCAGAAATTCTGGGTTGGGGTCTGAGATTCTGCTTTTCTAATCAGCCCACTGGTGATGCTGATGCTGCTGGTCCACAGACCACACTTTGAGTAGCAAGGGTTCAGGATCCCAAAGGAAGATTTGCTAACACCAACATTCTAAATTGTCCATTTTTTTTTGGCACCCAGATATTTTGACATTTAAGGGCACTAGGCCATAGTCAGATTCTGGATGAAGAAGTTGGTCTTTCTTCTGCAAAGCAGGAGAAGGACCAATGTGAAGAGGGAAGTGGGGAAGGAGAGCAGTCATGCCATCTAGACTGAGACACATTCTCAGGCAGAGCAGGGAAGAGTGGAAATGGAAACAGGATCTTCAGCTGAATCCCTTGTACTTTTCCTGCCTGTGTACCCCTGGGGAAGGCTTTATATACCCCAGGGTAGGGCTGCCCCCTGTGAAGTCCACTTCTCTAAAGGATGCTAAGATGGTGTTGGCCATCATTTCCGACAGGATGCCTATTTATGCCGGTGGGATTGGACATGTCAAGGACTGGTTTGAACAGTTTCGAGAGTCTACTGGTGGTAAATCCCCACAAGTAAAGTTTGTGGCTGGGTGGCGGATGGCCTTGGATTCCATGCTAAGAAGTTGGGCTTAATACTCAGGCAGAAGGGGGCTGTGGGGTGTTTTGAGCAGGGAGCTGGTGTGAGCAGAGTGCTTTGGGGAGACCCATGTGTTGAGCAGCTTGTGGGATGGTGGGGAAGGAGTTAAAGCAGAGGGCCCGCAGTACACTATGGGCTTGAAGATGAGGTTGGCTGTCATTATTGGGATTTGCCTGTGATTTTTATCTCCACCTCCCCAGTTTTTGAACTTTTGCCCTGGTTGCACAGACCTGGTTTGCTGTCCGTATTTCCTGAAGTGTGGGTGACAGTCCTCTAGGGGTACTTGAGATGTTTATGCCTGGAACTCAAGGTGATTTAACGCGGAACACAGACGTGGCCTTAAGTAACACTGAAACCCATGAGCCCCTGGCATCCCCTTCTCCAGCCGCTCTCAGCCCCGAGTGCATCTGGAGAAAGTCTTTAGCGCCCCGCCCCCTCCCATTTTCCTTTTGTTGACAGAGAGCTCAGGGCCTCTGGTAAGCAGTAGTCTCTAGATAGACTTTTACAAACTTTTTGTTTTTGTTGAATTCATTTTCTGTGTCGCAGGATGGCACGTGGTCCTGGTTTTCCCCTCCCTGCAGTGACACAAAGCCATTCATTTCAAATACATTCATAGGAAAAGCGAGCCAATTGACTAGATCATATGGAAGAAATAATAATGCTGGCGGCATGTGGATATGACAAAAGCCATGGTGGTGACACGCCATGACTCAAGTTGGGGAAACATTGGGTGAGACCATGTGACAGAAGCCAGCCCGTGCTAGATCTCTGTGCCAATGCCGGAGAGGCTCTGGGGGACCAGGGTGGCGGTGGGGAGGGGGGCTGCAGGAATCGCAGTGCCTGCGCCCAGGGGCCCTGGGTCAGCCGGGTGGGTCCCACCGCGGTGCCCACCACAGCCTAACGCCCGCTGCCCCTTGCCTCTGCCCGCAGAGATCCGCACGCAGCTGGTGGAGCAGTTCAAATGCCTGGAGCAGCAGTCCGAGTCCCGCCTGCAGCTGCTCCAGGACCTCCAGGAGTTCTTCCGCCGCAAAGCTGAGATTGAGCTCGAGTACTCCCGCAGCCTGGAGAAGCTGGCCGAGCGGTTCTCCTCCAAGATCCGCAGTTCCCGCGAGCACCAGTTCAAGTGAGGAGGGGACCGGGGCCAGGGCGAGGGGAGGCAGCAAAGCAGAAAGGAGGCGAAGACTCACTGGAGGCCGACCGGTGTGCTTTTAAGGCCCTGGGAGTGCAGGTTATGGACCCCTGTGCCCGGCTTCTTCATCCTCCGAAAGTGAGGATAGAGATAGTTCTCCCGCATAAGGATGCTGCAGAGAATGAATGAGAAAAGTACTTGTGGCAGACAGGAAATGCTCAGTAAATTGTCCTTGCTGTTGCTATTATCCTACCAAGACCCAGGCATTGTGTTAGTCTTCATTTGGGCTAAGGTGACCTCCCCCCTCCTTTCAGGACATCTGGACCCTTTTATGGGGGGTGGGGGGGCAGCCAGTCCACTTCCCAATTCCCTCAGCACAGGGATCTCAGAATCTCTTCTCCATGGAACTGATGCTCAATGCACCTTCCTTACACCCCTGGAGTATCGGTGCTGGGGGCTCTTTCTCTGCCTTGTTTATTTATAATACACAAACTCCCTGGGTCCTGATTTCTCACACTCCATACTCTGGGTTTGTGGGCTCGGATCCCCTCAGGCATTGACGTGGGCTGCCTCTGAGTCTTCCAGCAACAAAACCTCTTTGCCCTGAACCCACTGGGGCCAGCCTCCTAAGTGCAGGTAGGAGGTAGCAACCTCACCGGGATAGCGCTCACCGGGCAGGGTGCCACTCTGTGGCTGTCCCTCCCTCTGCCATGCTCCCAGGACCTTCTCCTCCACCTGTCGTCTCTCCAGCCAGTAGCCCTCAACCACAGGGAATCAGCAACTTGCTCCAACCCTCTGACCCACTCCTCCTTCCTCTGGGTGTGATCCTGTTTTTCTCTCTACATTTAAAAAAATTGTGGTAAAACACACCTAATATAAAATCTACCGTCTTAACCATTTTTAAGTGTATAGTTATGTAGCGTGAAGGATACTCACACTGTTGTGCAACCGTCACTATAATACACCCCCACAGTGCTTTTCATCTGGCGAATAGGCAACTCCATTCGCGTGAAACACTAACTCCCCATTCCCTCCCCCTCGAATCCCTGGCAACCACCATTTGACTTGCTGTATCTATGAATCTCACTACTGTAGGGACCTCAGAGAAGTGAAATCATACAGTAGTGGCCCTTTTGTGTCTGGCTTATTTCACTTAGTATAATGTCCTCTAGCTTTCTCCAAATGGTAGCCTGTGCCCTTTTTAAGGCTGAGTAATATTCCATTGGGTGTATGCAGCACATCGTGTTTATCTGTTCACCTGTCAGTGGACCCTAGCTTGCTTCCACCTTCCTCCCTATATTTTTTTGCCTTCTGCTCTGGCCGGGGAGTGCTCTTCCTTTAAACTCTTGTAAACAACTCCCCTCGTCTGAGCCACAGCATTTGAATACTCACTTTTGTGGAAATCGCTTTATCAAAGAGCAAAAGTTCATTACCTCTTCGTAAATACCACACTTGGTTTTCTACCCAATCTCATTTATTCAAACTTAGCCTGCAGGAGGAAGCTTCTATTGATAACGTCCTCCCAGGCACTGTCTAGGCCCTTCCACACATATAATCTCATTTTTCTGATAGATTTTTTTTTTTTTTGAGAAAAGTTTCTTTTTTTTCTTTCCAAATGATGAAAGTAAAATGCTCATTGTATATAATTTAGGAAATACAGAAAAATGGGAGGGAAAAAGTCACTCACGCAGTCCTGCCCCTCAGAAGCAAGCGCTGCTCACATTTTGGTGCCTTCTCCGGCCTATCTTTTTGTCATAACAGCAGCAGTGACAGTTTACTGAGGGCAGTAGTTGAGCACTTGGGGCCGGGTGGGGGTTACTGCCCTACCTTAAAGCTGAGGACAGTGAAGCTCTGAGAAAGCAGCTTGTCCAGACATGTCTATGGACCAGTCATTGCAAGGAGACAGATTTGAACTGTCATTCTCATTCTGCCTCGTTGGCCTGAGAGAAGAAAGGGCCGGGTGTAGCCTGAGAACGCTCCCCTAAAACCAGAGATACAGACACACGCACGGAAACCCTTGTCTCTGGCTGAGCCGTCACTGGAGCCATCCAGGGCTGTGTGGTCAGGTTGTGGCCTCAGCTCCTGCCCGTCTCCTCCCTTCGTATTTTCAGTGTGAACATGAAATGGGGGAGCGTGGGCGGGGGGGTCCCCTGTTCCCTCGCATCGCCTGTAATGAGCTCGGCCAGCCCCTCACGAGTTCATTAACCGGAGGCCACCAGACGGAACAGGAGCTCCAGCTGGTAGTCGGGCCAAGCAGGCTGCGGGAGACGCTATGAAAGTCTAATTGGGGCGTGGGCCCAGGCCAGTGCAGCTGGTATAGGCCCTCTGCACCATGCTAATGTGGCTTTTGGAAGCAGGAGTCTCTAAGGGATGCCTGGACTTGCCCTTTGACCCCAGGGCCAAGCAGTGCTGACCCCTGGCTGCCTCTTTGGAGCTCAGTGAACAGGATCTGTGCTGGGCTCTGGGTCCTTCGTCCTGCTGTCCAGAGAAGGCTTGTCTTGCTGTCTTACAGTTACTTCATTCATTCTCTCTGGCAGGTAGCCTCTCAGGGCCTCGAGGGCAGGGCCCAGATCTGGTTATTTTATTCCCACTGCAGTGGGCCCAGTGCCAGACAGAGATGGGGTATTTGTGGATGAGCAGGAGCAAGGAAGGGAGGAAACGTACTTGGTCTGTAAAACCTACTCTGGCTGAGAGATTTTGTTTAGAGAGGGAATTGAGTTGCCCAACATAGCCCAGCAAGTGAGTGGCCGAGCTGGGATGGCAACTGTCTTAGTTCACTCGGCTGCTGTAACCAAGTACCATAGACCAGGTGGCTTGTCAACCGATTTCTCACTGTGCTAGAAGCTGGAAGTCCACCAGAGCAATCATTTGATAGTTTCTTTCTTTTCTTTTTTTCATGTTTGGTTGTTCCTCTATCTCTCCCGCTAGATGGGAGATCCCACCATGGCAGGAACCACCTGTCTTGTTTCCTACGATAAATCAGGGCCTGGCACTTCGTAGGTACTCAGTAAATACTGGCTAAATAAGCAAATCAACAAATACAGAATATTATGGGCACACAGAGGAAGCACTGGGTCAGACTCAGGCCTTAAACATTGAGGCCTGAAGAGCAAGCAGGTGGCAGAGTTCAAAGGACATGGCCAGAGGGATTGGGTGCCTGCCCCGACTGTACCAACTGTGGGCATGCCCCCTCTCAAGAGAAGGGACAGTATCTGAGAGCAGGGACTGTGTCCTGTTAATCTAGGTGTTTCAGCACACAGCACAGCCCAGGAAAATAAGAGGTCCTCAGTGTGTGTGATATGTGATGGTAGAAAAGAAATAGATGGTGATGGTATCGTCCTCCAAATGTTCGACCTGCCCCAGGTAAACCCTCAGAGCCACCACCTGAACCTTTCTTTGAATCATGTGCCACAGGGAGCTCAGCCCCAGTGAGCCTAGCCCTGACAGGGTGCCAGCATGGCTGGGATCTGATGAGAGCTCTCTCAGCGTGCAGACCGCTGATTCTCATTGTGTCTTCACGTGGTAGAGAGCAGAGAGAGCAGGCAAGCTCTCTCCTGACTCTTCTAAGGGCACTAATCCCATTCATGAGGGCTCTGCTCAAATCCTAATTACCTGCCAAAGGCCCCGCCACCTGATACCGTCACACTGGGCGTAGGGTTTCAACATACGACTTTTAAGGGGACCCAGATGTTCAGTCCATAACAAGAACTCAGGTCTCTTGATTCTAAGTTCAGTGCTCCTCCATTTGCTCTTTATCTGCTCGGGCAATCAAAAAAATATATATAGCTGCCCAAGGAGGTGCTATGATGGAAGTAAATATAATGCAGAATGTTCTGGTTATTTATTCTGTGTAACAGCAATACTTAGTACTAAAACGCAGTACCTCATGGTTTAGTGGGTCAGGAATTTGGACAGGCCTCAGTCGCGTGATTTTTCCACTTTATGGGGCTTTGACTGGGATCACCGAGTGATCTCCAGCTGGTGGCTGGTCTGGGCTGGAGTCCAAGATGGCTTCACCCATGTGCCTGGAGCTTTGGTGGGGATGGCTGCAAGGCTGGGCCCAGCTGGGCTGCCCCCTTCCCTGTGTGGTGTCAGGGCCTCTGTGCCTAGCATTTCAGCTGGGTGTCTGAACTGTAGCTCAGGACCCCAAGAGAGCCGTGGGAAAGCCCCAGTCTGCAAGGCGAGGTCTGGAACTGGCCCAGCACTGCCTCTCAGCCCAAGCTCCACTTCAAGGAGACAGGAAAGAAAACCCTTCTCCCATCAAAGGACTTGCAGCCCTCTTTGATCCTCCACACTGAGCCAGAACAGCAGTCAGGGAAGGTACCTGGAGGCAGTGGCTTTTAAGCAGAGACCTGAGGGATGAGAAAGGGCAGCCCTGGGGGCAACAGGAGGGGAGGAGAGGCCAGTGGGGCTGGAACCGGTGGTAAGGGAGTGTGGGAAGCCACTGAGGCACTGTTAAGTAGGGGGGCGCATGACCCCATTTCTGTTTTTGAAAGCTGACCCTGGGTTGGAGGGGGCACGAGTGGAGCAGGTGGGTGGGATTATTGCTGTGCAGGCGGTGGTGATGATTGCCAGGGCATGGCAGAGCAGACCAGGAGGGGTGGGCAGTGCTGGGCAGTCTTTCAGAGGCAGGACTGAGGAAAAGAGGAATCAAGGATGTCTTCCCTTTCAGACTTGACAGAAGGTCTTGAGAAGAGTGAGGCAGATGCTGCCATCTTGTGCTGAAATCGCCTGTGTTCTTTTCTGTCCCCCTTTTGACAAGCACTGGGAGATGAGCTCAGAGATGGCAGAGCGGGTGGCTCTTGACCTGGGGTCCTGAACACCCAGCACCAGGTTTGGCATATGGTTGGCACGTACTAACTGTTGAATGAACGAATGAAGATCAAGTGGTAATTGGAATTGCCCTGGGGTGGGGCTGGTGGGAGGCAAAGGAGGGGGACATCTGTCTTCTGGCTGCCTTAGGAGCTTGGTGGAGCCATTTGGGCAAAGGATCACCCACACCTTGTGCCTGGCGCCCGGCACAGTGTTGCTGAGAGGACAGATGTGGGCTTCACAGTGCTGTCCCTGACCGGGGAACCGGGACCGCAGATGCTAGAGCACCCCTTTAACAAAGTGCGGTCCTGACCAGCAGCATCATGTGGAGACTTGTCAGAAATGCAAAATCTGGCGCCTCGCTGCAGACCTGCTGAATGAGAAACTCCAGGGGTAGGGTCCAGCAATCTGTATTTTAACAAGCCCTCCAGGGGATTCTAAGGGTTATTTATGTGTAAGAGCACCCATTGTGATGATTTTCCAGATGATAAATTATTTACAACTTACTTTTA
Organism: Mirounga leonina; assembly: GCF_011800145.1. Classification (NCBI taxonomy): domain Eukaryota; kingdom Metazoa; phylum Chordata; class Mammalia; order Carnivora; family Phocidae; genus Mirounga; species Mirounga leonina. The sequence goes on from NW_023270855.1 coordinate 8,926,635, forward strand.
GGCCACGCTGGCCTTCTAGAACCCTCTATTTTCCCGGAGTCAAATCCATAATCCAGTGCTCTTTCCCAGGCAGCCCTAGCCTGAGGTTGGCTTGTCCTCTTCAAGACCTGGAACTGGGGGCCCTTCTTGAGCAGGAGTGTGGTGGGGGGAGGGGCAGCACACCAGGGCCCTTAAAACCTGCCTCTCAGTGTAGGTGAATGTCCTCCGAACAAGTTGCATAGTTCTAGGAAGCCAGAGGTTTGCTGGAACTAACACTTTCTCTTCCTCCAGAGGAGGGTTTTCTAAGACACCAATACACTGAGACTTCTAGATGGGGGTGGGACGAGGTGGAGATGAATGCAGTTAGGAGCAACTACCCACTCTATACCTCCTCTTTGAGATTCCCGACACACATGAGGGTATGGAAGGCCCCGAGAAGTTGTGCAATAAATAAGCTTGGTGACTTCTTTCTGAAAGCTATTTGACTACAGAATTCTTTCTCCCCTGTAATATTGATTAACATTTCACCAAACTAGCACTCCTTGGGACCCAGTTTGAAAAGCCCTGTCCTAGCCCAGTTCCAGATTTCCATCTAGAATATGAGCCCCACATGCAAATCTGTGTGAGGTGATGTCCTCTTCTATTCTGATGCCTTTAGTTTGTGTTATCTCTTACCTTCCAGGGGATATACCTGAGAAAAATGCTTCCTCTAGCAGGTTGAGTGTTGGTTGCTGTTATTTGGATAGCTGTGGGGAAAAAAAGCAATAGGGAATGGTTTGCATTAATTTTACCTACTAGACTGTGAGCCTTCTCAAGGTGCATCAAGTCATCTTTTCAGTCCTCTGTGACCAGACAGTGCCTAGAACATGGCAGGTGTTCAAAAAATATTAGAAGAGTGAGTGAGTGAACGGGTGAATGAATGAATGAATTGGATTCTGCCAAGGACTATGATGGAATACAAAGAAAACAAGACACTGTTCCTGCCTTCAAGGGGCTTATGGAATAAGTGAGGGAACCAGCCCCACACATGTGAGTGGTGATTGAGGAGCTAAGCAACAACATAAAAGATGTCCGGAGGTAACTGAGTAGATCCAAATGAGTGGTTTAGGCAGATCTCAGGTAATCCCTGAAGGAAGAGCCTTGTGAACAGGACTTCTGAGAGTAGGCTTTTGCTGTGTGGCAAGAATAGCAGAAGGCATTCCAAGTGCATGAAGACGGAATGGGCACAGGTGTCAAGGCAGGAATGCCCATGAACTAGGAAGAGCTGCCCCCCCTTCCCAGATTTCAGTAGCCTCATTGTCCTGTCATTGAAGCTAAATACATGAAAGGGTCCTACGTAATGGCCATTCACTGCTTTCATTTTTGTGCTTCTTATGAGGCTTTTCAAATAAACAAGTTGGGTGATCAGGAACATAAAAGCCTTTGTCAGATCATGTGTAAGCATTTTGGTTTTCGAAAATACAGTCGATGTTGTCAATATCTGAAGGCCCTCACTGGCCACTGAATCACTCACCCACCCATATGATAGATGAGACAGTGAAGCCTCAGAGAGGTAGAGTGACAAGCCCAAGAACACACAGCTGATTAGCAGCAGAGTCAGGATCCGAACTTCTCCAACTCCCAGTATGATGACCTTAGATTCCTTGGGAGGCAAAAAATAGATAAATGAAGAAACCTGTCCCTGGCTAAGAGCTTTGTCCATTGCCTGGAGAAGGTTTCTGCAAGTGGAGAAGTGGATGAGGGAGAGGGCTGGACTGGCCTTGAATGCCAGCTGATGGGGTCAAACTTTATCCTCTGTATCATGGGCCCATTCGCTCCTCGGATGGACCACAAGAAAGATGCCTGAGTGGTCATGTAAACTCTCCTTGGGCTCCTGATCCACTTGGGGAAGTAGTCTATTATGAGTTGAATTGTGTCCTCCCCAAATTCACAGGCTGAAATCCTAACTCCCCAAATCTTAGAAAGCAACCTTATTTGGAAAGAGAGCATCGAGGTAACGTAAGCGTAAGGGTGGGTCCTAATCCAGCATGACTGGTGTCCTTATGGAAAGGTGAGATTTGAACACACACACATGCACAGGGTAAGCATCATGTGAACTCAAACGCAGAGGTTGGATGATATGGCTACAAGCTAAGCAACACCAAAGATTGCCAGCAAACCACCAGAATCTAGAGGAGAGGCATGTGAGGGTCTCCCTCACAGCCCCCAGAAGGAACCGACCTGCTGACACCTTGATCTCAGACTTCTGGCCTCTAGAACTGTGAGACAACACGTCTGCTGTTTACGTCCCCAGCGTGGTCCTTCGTTATGGCAGTAGCCAGCCCAGATGCTCACCCTGTTCATCAAGGCCCCAGCTCGTGCTCCCTCTTCAGCCTTGTCTCCACCCTTGGTTGCCTCCTCTCTGCCTTCTGGTCACACATACCTTCCCTCAGTTTTCCATGGTATGCATGCACACAGAGCCTTCACACTTACCGTAGGGAACGCTCTCCCTTATCCCTGGGTTATGCCAAAACCTGCCCGTCCTTCTGTTTCCAGCTTATCCTTCTGGATACTTTTCATCTTTTCAGCCAACCGTGTGCCCAGGCCTGCCTGGCACCAGAGGAACAGTGGTGAACATAACGGATGGAAGCTTGAGAGGAGTCAAAGACCAGAAACAGAAAGTAAATGAACAAGACAGATCTCAGGAGTGGTAGTGCAGTAATGACAATAAAGTAGGGTTTTGTGCTAGAGATCAGGGAGCCACTGAGGGTCAGGGAAGGCCTCATGCAGGAGAAACATCTCAACTGAAGTCTCAGTGACAGGAAGGACCCGCATGGTCAGCTGACGCCCATTTCTACCTTCCTGGGGTGAGGTAACCCCCGTTATAGACCCTTGAGGTACCATGCATTTCTCCTTCAGAGCCCCCACCACTGATGCAATTTTCTATTTATTTATGTGATTATTTGATTATCACCTGAGGCCCCCACTGGGCTGTACACTCCATGAAGCAGGAAGTGTGACTCATTTTGCTTACCATTGCCTGGCACAAGAGACAGCACTCAGTTCATATTTGTGGAATTACTGAATCATGCTCCAAGCAAGGGCGATGAATTCCAAATCCTGCTTGGGGCAGCTTAGGTAGCAAGAAGTTACCCATACCTTTTGGCCCTGGAACTAATTGAGGGTGCTCTGTTCAGGGGCAGCTTTGCTGGCAGCCTGCTGAGCAAGACCCAAGAACGTGCTGGAGGAGAGCAGGAAGCCAGAGGCAGGCATTTGGCATCTTGGGGATGGTGTCAGCTGCATGAGCTTTCCTCTCTCCCAGAGGAACCATAGTCCCGGGGCAGTGGGTTTGGATTCATCTGTAGTGTGGGGCTTTGCAAGGCCTGGAAATAGGTTCTGTTTGCTAAGCAGAATTTTCCGGCCCTCAGCCGAGAAGCTGGAGAAGGTGGCTTGTTGCTAATTTCATTTCCCTAGCTTCCCCAGCTTGGCAAGGTCTCGCTCCTCTAGCTGCAGGCTCTTGGAGCTTCATACCCAGCTCCCCTAGCCAAAGAAAGAAAGCTGTGACTCACCAGAAATTTTCATTGCTGTTTTTTGGCCAAAAAAAAAAAAAAAGAAAAAAGAAAATAGATACACATATATATGTGAAAGTTCTCACATCAAGCCTTAGCTCAGCAGCTTCTGCCTGCTGTATAGACACTGGGATGCAAGATGGGAAAAGCAGAAAGGCTGCTCAAGATGTGCCTTAAAGGAGAGAGCACCCGCCAGGTTCACTGTGACAGCTTCCAAAAGTGTGGTCACAATAGGCAGAAATCGCTGCTGGTATGGAGAGCTGGGTCTCAGGTCAAAGGAGTCCTGTTTTCAAAAGGGACATGTAACCTCCTAAGAAAGGAAGGTCGGTCCCCAGCTCTGCCCTGTGTGGTTTGTGGTTTGGTGCTTCTTCGTGCGGTCCCGGTACAATCCAGATGGCCAGTGGGATGGTGATTGATGCGCTGGCCAGAGCCCTCGACCCCCTGCACCTGTTCTCTCCCCCACTTTGCTTCCCGGGCTCCAGCCACATTGGCCTTTATTCAGTTCCTTAAATGCACCAAACTCCCCTGCCCTGACATGAGCTTTTGCCCATTCTGTTCCCTCTGCCTCAGCCCCTTTCCTCTGAGCCCCATCCCCTTTACCTAGCTACCCCCCCAGCACTTTTCCTTTAGAGCCCAGCCTAAAGACTCCTTCCTCAGGGATTACTTCAGGGACCCCCAGGCCAGGTTCCCTTGTTATGGGCTCTCATGGCACCCTGCTATGTCCTCTCTAGCATTTTCTGGAGTTGGAACTTGACACACATTTGCAGGATTCCTTGAGGGGTGTCTGTCTCCCCCACTAAACTGTAAACTCCATGGAGGCAGGAACTGTGTCTGTTGTCCTCAAAATTATGTGCCTAGCGTCTAGTCCATATGAAATATTCAATAAAAATGTATTGAATGGATGAATGGCTGAATGAATGACCATGGAGCTGTTTTCTGATGTTTAATCCCAAGGCTCATGGTACAGTTTAAGTAGCCAAGCCACAGGGGTTAAGTGACCTGCATAAAGTCACATAGGCAGTGTGGTGGACACCGGTGAACACCCCCTCTCAAGTCCAGGCATCTTTCTGTTTTGCCATGCTGGGTCCCATTTGTGGCTCTTGCCTCTTCTTTCTGATACTGTGAGAGCCTGGTACCATTGTGGCCAAGACCACAAGTGGCAGCTTTCCACGGAGTGGTCAGCTCTGCCCCTGACCCTGGCTATGGACAGCCCTGTTCACCCCAGTCTTTTAGTCTACAAATGAGCTGCCACACCAAGGGAACCAGGGCTGGGAGAAGGTGAGGGGAGCAGAACAAACAGTCTCCCATGCTGGGAGGGACCAAGAGGATGGGCCTGCTGGTTGGATGGCAGGCCCGGGCAGCCTCTCTGCAGAGAAGGATGGGCTAGCCCATTATCCCCATCCTCGGTAACCAAGGGAAGAGAGGAGCCCAGCCCTGCCCCATCCTTCCAGCTGCAGCCTAGCCAGGCCTCCCAAGGATTTGCCCCTTCTGCCACGTGGTCATGCACATTTGTAAAGAGTTCTGTGTCATTCGGTGGTTTCAACCATCCGAGTGCTTGCTGCTAGCTTCCCCATTGGTTTCTCTAGCCCAGATATCACCATCTGGGTGTTCCAGAAGCCCTTTAGACTTGTCATGTTCAAACAGAGTTCCTCTCCTTTCCTCCCTACTTCACCACTGCCCTCCTCCCCCTCAGCTTAGCAGATGCCACCTCTGCTCTCCCAGGTGCCCAACCCAGGAAACTTGGGATTCATCATGGATGTCTCTTCCTCCCTGCTCACCCCCATCCCAAACCCCATCCAGTCAATCTCCAGGCCCAGTCTTCTCACTACCTAGGTATTTCTGGAGTCCCTCAACTTCTCTCTTGGCCCCTTTGAGCCTGTCCTCCGCAGAGTAGTCAAAGTGAGAATCTGCAAATTAAATTTTACCCTTTCATTCCCCTGATCTAGACTCTTCAGTGGCTCCCCACCGACTTGAGAACAAAGCTCAAACTCTCTAATGGGACCTTGGCTGTGTGTCTTCTTCCTAATTCTCCAACCTCATTTGTCACTCCCACCTCCACCCCAGAATACCATGCTCGAGCCCCCCCTCGACTACGTTCTATTCACCCACATCTTTCCAGCCTCCCTTTTGGCCTTTGTTCACTGTATTTCTTGATCTAGAAAGCTCTGCCCTTTCAAACTCCATTGCAGCCTTTATTTCTCAGTCTAGAAAGTGCTTCCTCTGGGAAGCCATCCACCACCTCACCACCAAATGTGGGCAAGGGGGCCCTCCTCTGCTCCACAGCTCTCTCTCATCACTACGTTCAGGAGGCTGTGTCATCATCTGCTCCCTTGTGTGTCCCCCTCACTTGAGTGAGTGCAAGGCATGTGGGAGCAGGGTCTTGCCTGCTGTGGTCCCTGCTGCATGCTCCATCCCTCGCTGTGCCTAGCGCGTGTGCACGCACGCACACACACACACACACAGTGAGTGAAGCCTGAGAGAGACAAGGCCCTCATCTTTCCAGCAGCTGCTCGCTCTAGCTTGATGAGTCCTCGGTTGCTTTCAGGTAACTTTGTGCCCCTTGCCTCCGCCGCCCACCCACCCCCTGCCCCCCGCCCCGCCTCTGCAGAATTCCCGTCTGAGACTGCTCAGATTGCCTCCTGCCCACAGCTTCTGATAAGGAAAATGCTGTCCTTTCTGTCTTTCTCTTACCGAGCCTCTCTGACCAGGCGACCTAATTTAATGGTCCCCAAGCCATCCCAGCATTTCCGTACCCTTTCAAGATCACTTGTCGTCTTTCTCCCCCACCTGAAATTCACCTTCTGGCTGTGACTTCCATAAATTTTGTACATTTAATTCCCTGATGCTGTTCAATTCTTGCATCCCAGACTGAGCTAAGCCCCTGAAGTAATTTAAGTAACAGCTCAATTATCTCATCTCCCCTTTAATCTTTCCATTTCTATCAGCACCTAGGAAGCAGTGAAAAATGTGCAAAGTGTTTTCTGCCCAAACCTGCTTCTCCCTTGCAGTTCTTATCTCAGTCCGTGTCATCAGCATCTACCCTGTTGCCTGAGATCCAAAGCTTGGAATCACTATCCACTCTTCCCTCCTCCTCCTTTCTTTCTATTTCCAGGTCTCCAAGATTATCTGCTCTTCTGTTGAGGTATCTCTTAAGTCCAGCCTTCTCTGGCCACACTGCCACCCACCCAGGCCCTCATCCTCTCTCTTCTCCTGGACTAAACAAGTCCCGACTGGTCCTCTCTCCAGCCCCAAGCCTATGCCCACACCCATCCATCCTCCCATCCACTTGTCCATCTATCAGTCCACTCATCCATCCACCCATCCACCCATCCACCCATCTATTCATTCACCTACCCACCCACCCACCCATCTACCCATCTACCCATCCATCTATCCATCCACTCACCCATCCATCTACCCACTAATCCCTCCACTCACCCATCTATCCACCATCCCTCCACTTACTCATCTATTTATCCATCCGTCCATCCATCCATCTATCCAGCCACCCATCCTGCAATCTGTCCATCCTCAAACACACATTGGTTAGGTCATACCTCTGCTTAAGTAACTTTGATGACTCCTCACTGCCTACAGCAGGCATTCTTAGCCTTTGCTGCACATTAGAATCTTATAGAAAATGTTTTAAAAAATACCAATACTAAGGCTCTGTGCCTAGAGATTTTGATTTAATTGGTCTTGGATGGGGCCTGGGTCTTGGTGTTTTCTTAAAGCTTCTCAGGTGATTCTAGTGTGCAACCCAGGTAGAGAACCATGTGGCTTAGAGAATAAATTCCAAGCTCATTAGCCTGGCATTCATTGCCCCCTATAATCAAACCCTTAATCTGTCTCTCCAGCCTCATACCAGTGTTCTCCTAACATATTTGAAATTCTAGCTGTACTGAGCTACTTATCTATCTTTTATCCCTCGTGCCCTCTGTCTACAATTCTATCTCTCTCCGCCCCTCTGGCTGTTTGGAAAACTCCTACCCATTCTTCAAGACCCAGCACAACTGTGTACTTTTCTCATGGGTCTTTCTTCCATAATATCCACTTTGAGCAGGCACATTGCTGGGTGCTGGATGTGGTGCCTGGAACAGAACAATCCCTCCTCTGAAAGAACTTACAGGAGGGTGAGGGGTGGGGGTAGAAACTCCTTAAGGCAAATGTTCTCAAACCTGAGTGTGTTAGAACACCCAGAGGGCAGGTTAGAACATGGAGGCTGGGCCTATCCCTAGGGTTTCTTATTTAAATGGTCTGGGGTGGCCCTGAGAACTTGCATTTGCAACAAATTCTCAACTAATGCCAGAGTTGCTGGTCCGGGTACCACGGTTTGAGGACCCACGCCTTAGTGTGCGGTCACAGGCATGCTCTCTGCAGAGGTATCATTGAAGGTGAGACCGGGAAGAGAAGAGAAGGAGGCAATCATGAGAAGGGCTGGGGCTCATGGATTCCAGATGGAGGGAACAGCATGTGTGAGGGCCCCAGGCGGGAGGGAACCTGGCACAAAGGAAAGGGGCCTGTGTCCCTGGGATGTGGAGAGCACAGGAGGAGAGTGGTGCCTTCTCTAACTTCTCAAGCAGAACTGATGCTCTGCATGTGTCTCTATTATAGCACTTTACCACCTTCCACTGTAATCCTTCCTTCTGCCTCAGCCACTTGGGAAGGAGCCCCTCCAAGGTACATCGGTGTCACTGCCACCCATAGCCCACCTGAGACCTGACAGAGGAAATGCTGAGGGATTTGGGCGGGGTGGTTGAATTTTCATGTTCTAGCTTTTTCTCTAGGCTATAAGCAAGGAGCAATTTGTTCATTTTTTCTTTGGCAGCCTATCCCTTCCCTTGAAAATGCCCTTTTCTTTAGGCATTTTCCACCATAACCATCCTCTAAACCAAATTCCCTTCTCCCCAGTTCCTGCTACATAGATAGATTTTTAGCTCATTTGGTAATAGCAAGAAAATTCCTGTAAATCAGGAGCACCCCCTCCACCTGTCCTTCCCAAGCTCAGGAATTGGGATGGGGTGTGGGGCATGGGGGTGCTACAGATGCCCAGAGGCTGTCAGGGCTGCACCCCCCAGCACATCCCTTTGGCTATGGGAGGATGATGTGGTCGTAGTGAGAGCCAGCAGAATTCCCTTCCTCAAAAACACTGCTAGTTGGTGGCTGAGCATGTCCGTGGTCAGCTCTAGGAGGTGGCCCACCCTGGGGGCACGAGGGGAGCAATGCAGGTCTGGGAGGGACTTTGGAGACCACCACCCTCAGGAGGTCCTGTCCTCCACATCCTGCCTATCCACCCTCTCCTTCCCACCCTGGGAAGTGGAGTGAGGGCAGAATCAGGGTTAGAGGGCAGGAACACAGCATACCACCACATGTGGCAACGTGAGATTATGGGTTTGATTTTGGTTTCTAATTACCTTTCCCTCTTTCTTCCTGGAGAACAGGATGTATATACCCTTTACTGGGGATAAAAGAGGGGCCTTTGGGAAAGCATAGATAAGAGAGGGATAGTCTCTCATTTCATTTTCCAGAAACATCCCATTTCTCAAGCCTTGGGAAAGTATGCTAGGTAGATCTGTGGTTCTCAGACTTTAGTGTGAATCAGAATCCCTTAGAGGGCGTGTTAGAACCCAGACTACCACCTCTAGAGTTTCTGATTCAGCAGGTCTGGAGTGGGGCTTGAGAATCTGCATTTCTAACAAGATTCCTGGTGATGTTGCTGCTGGTCTGAGGACCACACTTTGAGAACCCCTGTTTCAGCATAACACCCATCTTAGAAGATGCTAAAAATCTCTCAGTTGTTACAGGAGAAAGGTTTATTTGTCTTATATGTACTTTACCCAAGCATCCCATTTGGGGAGATGGGTTAACATCATCCCAAATACAGAACCTGAAACCCTCCAAGCCCCCAGTTCCATTGAGAGACAAAGACATGTGTTTCCAAGAGGCCAAGGCAGAAGCTGGCCCTGGGAGAGGACAAAGGGGTTGGGGGAGGCAGGGAAGGGAAAAGGAGGAGTCCACTTTTTGTTTTTCCACTGCATAATTTTAGAACTAATACGAGTATTTTAAACACAATTGGTTGAGTATTTCTTAGCCCCAGGGAAGTCAGCTTCTGCCCAGAAGGGAGTGATACACATAGCAGATGCCACATGCCGCGGGGAGAGGAGAATGTGTTAGGCCTTAGAGCTGAAAGACCTGGAGTTGGCCCCAGTGCTGCTCTGGGACCTTAGGGGCGATTGCTTCACTAGCTGTAAACGTGTTCTAATGAAACTGAGCTTGAAAGGGCCCCATGAGGGTCAAAAGAGCTACGGTGGATGACAATGCAGAACACTGTGTGGATGACAGTTCCAATGAAGCCAACCTGAGCTGCCTTGGTTTCCACAGGAAGGACCAGTACCTCCTCTCGCCCGTGAACTGTTGGTATCTGGTCCTGCATCAGACCAGGCGGGAGAGTCGAGATCATGCCACCCTCAATGACATCTTCATGAACAATGTCATCGTCCGCCTCTCACAGATCAGTGAGGATGTCATCAGACTCTTCAAAAAGGTGGGCAAGGGGGCCACTCCACCTGCTCAGATATCTCTGCCCCAAGCTAAGCATTACAAAATTGCCAGCCAGGGTGGGATTTGGTTTGGGGGCATGGGACCAGGAGGGCAGGTGTGTTGAAGGCTGCAAGGGGCCGAGGGCTGGATGTGGTGTCCCAGACCCTGAGTCTGAATCCTAGATATGGCTGGTGGCCTCAGCCACTTCAGCCACTACCCGCACAAAAATAAAAATCTCTGCATAGTTGGCAAGTACCACATGTTCATTATAGGAAATTTGGAAAAATGGATATGAGCACACACACAAAAATTAAAATCACTGGGAATATTATCACTGCAATAATCACTTTGGTGCCATAGGGATTTCTTTATACAAACATAGGCAAATACATTTTCTGTAAGTTCTCATATGTATACATTTTCCAGTATACATTTCCCAAATGAGATGAGACTGCATATATGATTTTACTGTCTGCTTATTCACCTAATAAATTAATAACACTGCATTACAAAATTTTCCCAGGTCAATAAATTTATTTCTGTGCCATTTTTAATGATTCCATAGTATTTCATGATAGAGCTTACCCTAATTTATTTAACCAATCTTTTATTGTTGAACACTTAAGTTATTTCCATTATTTTACTCTTCTAAATAGCGCTGCGGTGAGCTGCTTTGTATATATACTTTTGTCACATTCACTGCTATTATCCTTTAGTTGTTTTCTGCAACAAGAATTTTTGGGTCAAAAGTTTGCCCATTCTTAAGGCTTTTAACAAAGTGCTCGGTTGTTTTAAGAAGGTTTTACCCATATAAATGCCCAGAAGTCAAGTGTGCAGGAAGCAGTCACTTATATGTGCCCCGAGGTCTCTCTGTTTCCCAAGTTCCTTACACAGTGCCTGGCAAACAGTAGATGCTGTGGAAATGTTTGTAGAACTGAACCCACCTCTACGGACTTCAGTTTTCTCCTCTGTAGAATGGGCTAGTCCTCTAGCCTCTGTGAGCCTCATCTTCTGTGTCGATCAAAAGGAGTTAAGATCAACTACTTCCCAGGGGCAGTGTGAGGGTTAAAGGAAACTGTGTGGGTGTGGAGGGATACGTATATTATTAAGGGAGTGGCTCAGGGGTGTGGTCTTTGGGTCCAGAGTTCTTAAATTTCTGGATTCATGATCCTGGTTCCACCATTTATCAGTTGTGTGTCTTTGGGCGTTGTTACTTTAACTCTGTGCCTCAGTTTCTCCATTTGTGAGATGGTGATAAAAAGGCCCACAGGGCAGTGGGGAGGATTAAGAGGGTGTTGACCCCAAGTAAGGCACCGAGAGTGAGTGTTCAGGAAAGCTAGCTACCATTGTACCAACCAGTCCATAAGAGTGTTACTACTAAAATTATCGAGGGGCACCTGGGTGGCTCAGTCGTTGGGTGTCTGCCTTCGGCTCAGGTCATGGTCCCAGGGTCCTGGGATTGAGCACCACGTCAGGCTTCCTGCTCTGCGGGAAGCCTGCTTCTCCCTCTCCCACTCCCCCTGCTTGTGTTCCCTCTCTCGCTGTGTCTCTCTCTGTCAAAAAAATAAATAAAATCTTTAAAAAATAAATAAATAAGGGCGCCTGGGTGGCTCAGTTGGTTAAGCGACTGCCTTCGGCTCAGGTCATGATCCTGGAGTCCCGGGATCGAGTCCCACATCGGGCTCCCTGCTCAGCCGGGGGTCTGCTTCCCCTTCTGCCCTCTTCCCTCTCATGCTCTCTGTCTCTCATTCTCTCTCTCTCTCAAACAAATAAATAAAATCTTTAAAAATAAATAAATAAATAAATAAATAAATAAATAAATAAATAAATAAA